>NW_007579030.1:93124-98009 GCF_000690725.1 Stegastes partitus | reverse complement strand
TGTGTGTGTGTGTGTGTGTGTGTGTGTGTGTGTGTGTGTGTGTGTGTGTGTGTGTGTGTGTGTGTGTGTGTGTGTGTGTGTGTGTTTTAGCACCACACTGGTGAAGGCCTGCAAGGTGTCATCTCACCCCTGAAGGGGTGTCGGCTGGTACAGAATTTTAATTGGCAGGAAATAACACTGGCACATGCCACGATCTGTTCTGCCAACGTGCTCTGCTGTGGTAGGTGGGCTGGGTGATGAGGTTGGGGAGCATGGGGCTGATGTGTCGTGATACTGGCCTACCGTTTGCATAGAGCTTTGACGAGAAACTCTGCCAGTCTCACAGGTTGCCGTCAGAAACTTGCAGCGCTTGTTCAGCGTATTTGTGCGCGTTGGTTCACTTTGCACACAGAGGATTGCTTTCTGTGCAGAGGTGGCGCCGCTCCTCTTCTGTCAAATGTGACAGTCTGCTCCCAACAGCAGCCGAGCACGAAGACAGCGGATATGCTTGAAATTAAGTTGTTCATACGACTAGATCTGTAGTGTTTGTAGCTGCTCTGAACTTTCACTGTCAACGAGCGCGCCGCCACAGAGCGAGGGGAGATTCAAATGGAAGAATTTTCCAAATCAAAACACAAGAACAGGAGTTCCCTTTACAGCGTGCTCTATTTGCTTTTGAACATTTTGCATAAAGTTCAGACTCCTTCACTCCAACACCAAGAGCTGAGGAAGCTCCAACATCTGACCAGCACTTTGTTTGAAGCGTGCTGGCTCCTCTATGTTCTGCAAACCCATGTGTTGATGGGGAGGCGCCTGAGTGAGGCTGATCCTCTGATAAAGCCGCAGTGATCTTAGTTTTTGGATTAGGCCTTCTTCCTTTAGTACTTTATCAAGGACTCCAAAACCCCGTCTTCGCCTCACATGCCCGTGACCTCTGATTCAGCTGCAGGAAGACCGCAAACTCAGCATTTTGTTATCTTTAGACACTATAAAGTGTGGAGTCGTTTCAGCTGTTTTAATGGGATAAAGATAGAATTCAAGTTGTATGTGCTAATGAGGAAGAAAGTGAAAGAGCAAATAGCAATTAAAAATGTATAGCTGCCTCATTAGAATAACGAGAAAGGCGAGCCAGACAGAGCGCTTTTCCTGTTGAACCTCTGCAGTTGCAAAGAAGAAGAAGTCTTTTATCCAGCTAAAGGAAACGGCACTCCTCCTGACAGATTTTGAGCTTGACAATGTCTATTTTCTCTTTTTCCCTCGTCTTTGTTTTCTTTGGAGAATGAGCCGCGGTAGCTGTCCTGCACTGCAAATCTGCATTACTGATTTAAAGCAGCTGCTAGTGAGCTTTGCCAGTTTGATCTCCTCTTCCTCTGCCATTGGTTGCTGCAGCTTTGCCAGCTTCCCTGATTAGATGTCTGTGTTTTTTATGTTTGCAGCTGTTCATAGTTCAGGAAGGAGCCACAGTTGCAGTGCAAGTTCCCAGAAACACTGAACAAAGGACAAAGCGTTGGGACTAATTTGACAGAGAGCAGCTATCTGTGTGCGGAGGGCGGCTTTTAAGTACACAACATGTTACTGTCATTTATTTTAAGTGATGGTGTGAGTAAATAATGCACGACTCTGGAGGCACACACGGGTCGCAGGATGTCAATAACTGAAAGATAAGATTCTCCAAGCTGCTTTTACGTACACTTAGTTTGTCTCTTGAAAGCTCTGAAAAAGCATGAAGCTTCTAAAACGTGCCTCACACAGCTGTAGAAAGGTTTACACATGACCGGCTACGAGTGTTACGAGGTGTGTGTGTTGTTGTGACGGCAGGTTGTTCATGTATGAGACTGTTCAGTCCTTTTCTTGTTGGTTTTGCTCCTAATCAGCAAACGTTGCCATAGCTGCTTGGTTTAACTGAAGCTAAAACAGATGAATTGTTTTGTTTTAGTTAATCCAGCCGTCCGTTTTCTGCCTCCTGTCCAGGTCGTGTTACCTAAGATGTCTAAAAATATTTATATAATAAATAATTCAGGGTTATATCATTCCTAGTTTCTCATTATATATTCATCATTTGACCGGTGCGCTGGAGGAACCAGGATTAGATTGCATTCGGTGTGGTGATACCTGGGGAGGAACCCTGCACCCTGGAGCGACACACCTCATCTGGGCCTTCTGTTGGATTCTGGTTTATGGTCATTCAGCAAGAAAAGCAGCGTTCAGATCATGCATCTTACACCAGTTAATGGCAAAACCTCTGTTATTTCTGATTTGAGCTTCCTCGCTGCTTTAGCTGCTTCTTTCGTGGTCCCTCTGTGATGTCTGGGTTCACAGAGCAGGCCCCTGATGGCAAACTGCAGCTAAACAAACTGCGTCACTGATGGATGTTGTGGTTTTTTTGGCTTCTTTTTTTTTTTTTAATTCTATTTTTTTGTTGGAATCACATGATCTGCAAAGCGATAAACATCCACAGGAAGTGCTGGTTGATGTGTGTGTGTGCAGCCCTATCTGATGGGGTGTCGGGAGTCTGGTGTCTCTGCGAGCTCTTCACATAACAGGCCCTTGACCTGCTCCATATTGAGGGGTCTGCAGATGTATTGTGAGGCAGTGCGAGTGAGTAAATACTCCATTAGGATTCATTAGAGCCTCGAGTTGGACGTATTGTCCCGAGTGCACTGAGCCGCACCAGCGGAGGCCCCCCTGCCCTCCTGGCACGTGCCGTTCCTCAGCCTGCTTTGTGCTGCTGCACAATGGATGAGCGATCCCAGATCTGCCTCCTATTCCCGCTCCGTCTTATTGCATTCATTCATCAAATCCTATCGCTGTTTTGACGCATCACGTTGATCTTAGCCCATTCAATCCTCACTCCAACCATTTCTTTTTTACCTTCTTTTTTTTTTACCCCATATTATAAAGTGACCAATGGCATCCCTCTGCAGCCGTTGCCATGGTGATAGGTGACAGCGGGAAGCACCACCCAAGATGAATGGACCATAAAAGTAGGAGCAGAGTGGCAAAGGGGGGGGTGTGCGGACAGGAAAGAGGCTGGCTGAATGGAAAAATTAAGACTGAAAAGGAAGAAAAACTGGAGGTGCTCTGAATATATTTTTTTGCCCAGCGGCCATCCTCGATGATTTGATGCTTCCACCAGCGTGCCGGCCCGACACAGTCAGTATGGATGGAAATACTCATGCAGGACAATAAAGAAAAACTATCAGTAAAACCATAGTTGTCGCTCAGAAACCTGTCTGCTGCTTTGCTGATTGCATCAAGATGGAAGAGTGTCATTTTCTCAGTGTAAGTTGTTCCGTCGATGCTTTCATTGTGGTTTGGAGTTCTGTTCACGGCGGCCGCTGTGCTGCAGAATCAGAAATCTACGAGCATTTAGGAGGGATTCATAAAGCCCATGTGTGAGAATAACCTACATATAGATATTGCTATAAAATGGCTATAATGAAACTGAAGGGAAAGAAGAATATTTTATATTTTTCAGCACCTTATTTATGATTTGGGTAATCGTGCACTTATGGAAACAGTTTATTGTGTTGAAGCCTGTTCAGAAACAAAAGGCCTCGACATTAACCGCTCATGATGAACATCCTGTATTTATCCGGCGGTGGAACGCTCTTCAGCTGTCTTTAGTGATTTCTCATTAAGCTCTTTGAGGTTTTCTGGGCCTTATTTAGCCCTTTCGCTCAATCAGGAAACTATTAGTAATTCCACTTAGTTTTGTGGATGTAAATAGGTTTTTAGCTCAGTGTTTCCTTTCTCTTCCTGTCGCCTCCGTTTTTCTTTCCCTCTCTGTCACAACCACGATGACGTGAAGTCAGTTCTCTCGGGAACCCATGAGAAGTGACAGAAGGATTCTCGTGGGAATGGCGCTGTCACATGTCATCGTGTCACAGGACGGTATGGATCGGAAACCGCGGTGGACAAACGCAGCACGGGAGCGCTTGTGTGTGCATTTGTGCAGATCTCGCTCCCTCGTGGACTCCGCTCCTGAGTTATTTCATGACCGATCCACGGGGCAGTAAACGGTACGCTGCAGTCATTAATCACACGGCACACATCTGCACTGTGGCCAGACAGTCCGAGAAATCTTGGAGAAGCGAGGCAGGTTAACCGGTTTACTCACTAAGGATGTACCAGCACGTACAGCACAAGAAAAAAGCTGAGTTCAGTTCTGAAGTGAACTGAAAAAGCCTCTTGGATGAATGTCTTCAAGAACCAGAAAGAGAAGACCAGTTGCTTTTTTTACTGAAGCTCTTTGGAGCTAGATAATAGAAGCGAATTTCTGATTTGGGGATGACTTTGAAACTCAGAACTTCTTAAGTGCACTAGTTTGAGCGTAACCTCTGAGCAGGGTGTGTTTAAATCATTCATAAATGTCTGCTTGAGACCAAAGGAAACTGTCAGCATCTACTATGGGCAAAGGCCACACTGAGAAGAATCGATATCATCACTTACCACCTATTTCTGTGTGCTTTCATGTTGTGGCGCACGGACCGAATGATGATTCTCTTTCATCTACTGCTGCTTTGTTTCTGACACCATCAAGTCTGTGTTTCACTCTCATTCATGCAGCGCTTACATTTTTTTTAAAGTTATTTTTTTTTTGGCCTTTTTGCTTTTATTTGAGAGTGCAGTAGAGAAAGAGAGACAGGAAAGTGGGAGAAAATAAAGGGCCATGAGCAGGATTTGAACTCATGACCTCTGCATTGGGGACTACAGCCCCTGTACCTGGGACGCCAGCTCAACCGGGTGAGCTATGGCAGCATATGTGCTTACATTGTGTAGGGCAGGGGTGTCAATCTCAAAAACACAGTGGGCCAAAATTTAAAACCTGAACAAAGTCGCGGGCCAACATTGAACAAATGAACCTTTTAATATGGACCAAAACAAATTTTGCTTTAACATTGAA
>NW_007579030.1:74570-93102 GCF_000690725.1 Stegastes partitus | reverse complement strand
GAATGATGATTCTCTTTCATCTACTGCTGCTTTGTTTCTGACACCATCAAGTCTGTGTTTCACTCTCATTCATGCAGCGCTTACATTTTTTTTAAGTTATTATTTTTTTGGCCTTTTTGCTTTTATTTGAGAGTGCGGTAGAGAAAGAGAGGCAGGAAAGTGGGAGAAAATAAAGGGCCATGAGCGGGATTTGAACTCATGACCTCTGCATCGGGGACTACAGCCCCTGTACCTGGGACGCCAGCTCAACCAGGTGAGCTATGGCGGCACATACGCTGACTTTGTGTAAGGTGTTAGCCCCCCCATCACCACCACCACCACCTAACATAGTTGTTCCTCCTTATGCGTCATCTCTTATTTCACTGCTGTAAGGAAGTGTGGTGTTTTATTTTTCTACCCTTTAGACAAACCTGTTCACTGTCCTCCTTAGAAATAATTCTTATCACACCGGGTAGGAGGAAGGTTGGCGAGAGGACAACACATGCCTTTATGGATGCAGGTGAGGGAGGAGAGAAGCCTTGAAGATGGAGAGCTGAGGACGGGGGAGGGGAGCACAGACAGCGCGAGGATGACTGACTGCTTTAATTCTTGTTTGCGTCTCTATTTATCTGTTACTCGCTGTACACCTGTATGGCAGCGATATGCAGAATGTAGACGGAGCGCTCTCGTAAAGCAAACTGATGAAGTGAATAAAGGTAAATAAATGCCTTATTGATTTCTGACATATTAAAACTGCATCAGCAGCAAAAAGGATGGATGGCTTCATATGGATTGTTTGTGCTCTGAGAGAGTCGTGCAACTGAACCTGAGCAACATTAGATTAATATTAAAACGAGTGTTATTATCATTGTTTTGTGTTTTCCTCGCTGTAATGTAAAATCCTGCAGCTTTTATGGAAGCAGCACAACCAGGGCTACAACGCCATTCATCATAAAACTCATGAAAGCTGAATTTCTTTGATTATATTTTGCAAAAATTGGAAAAAAAACGAGCATGTGCAGCATTTTTCCAGGTGCACACATGTTACTCAGAAAAAACAACAATAACTGTACATATCATGGATATTTTACTGCTTATATTTTAAATTCATCCATTACTAATTCTAATACTTTCCTCCCATCCGCTCTGTGAAAACACATCCTGCAGTTCAGCCGAGAAATCCCCGAGTTCTTGCCACAGGACAGTTAACGCCTCAGTAGCTCAAGCCTTCATGGTTTCCACTGAGGAGCTGAATTTCTTGTTTTTTCAGGATCTGTTATGGTTTATATTTGGCAAATTTTAAAAGGAGACGTGTAGAATAAAGTGGTTTTGAGGAAATATTAGAGTTTTAAGCTTAGATTAGGTTTAAAATTAGATTTGCCAAGAGAACTACAGATCGTCAGCTTTCCAACAGTCCTTGAACTATCCATCGATTTTGTGTCTTATTGTTTATTTGTTTAATGTCTATAAAAACTGCAGCCTAAAAATGGCACATGACTATTTTATGTAGAGCTCTGCGGTGGATTATTCTATTATACTGACGGTAACAATATCCTGATCTGATGCCCAACAAAAAGAGAATCAGATTGTCTTTTAACTGCCCACGTTTTTTTTTTTCTTGCTTCTGTGTGTTTCTAGGATGACCTTCCTAACATACGTGTTCCTCAGTGGTGCTGCTTGTTAGAGGTCAATCCAATAACAGTTGGCTCACGGGTTACGCTGCTTTACTGAGACTACCAGAGGCTGTGGAAAGGGTCCACTGGGCCAAGAAGGGCTCCCACTCAGGAAGGGATGTGAGTGATGGAGAGGCTATGGAAGGAAATAAAATAAAAAAAGAGGATGTCTTGTAACATCCTCTTTACTGTTTAGGTTCGACGCCACATCGCCTCATTCAGACGACTTCAACAATGGCTCAGAGAGGTGCCGGTTCTCCTTCTTTCCTTTTATGGTCACCGATGCCCCCGTTTAAGATGCTTCCGAGATGAATCACCTCGGCACAGTCTTTTACAGGACTCCCTCTCTTTCCCTCTAACTATCCAAGCTGGATGACTTCCTAGAATAGCCCTTCTTGACCTACATTCCTATGAATACGGTCAATAATCTTATTTGTTCCTCAACGACGGAAAGGCTGCTAAGAGCACGGAAGGATATTAAAGGCAGCAGACGTCAATTAAGCTTTAATCATTTCCTTAACGAGGGCCTTATCGCTGTCAGGACCGGTCAGTCGGTGGGTTCCAGCACCTGATCTCCCCGCGCGTGCTTCCTCTAATTGAGCCAACAGCGGCGAGGCGGTGTTGTTAGCATGATGAACTGGTGTTGTCAGAGCGCTGGTGCTGATGTATGGTGCTTTGTCCTCTTTATCCTGCTGATCTCTACGCTCTTAATTCTCACCTTTTCTTTTTGTTATACGTCCGTTTCCTTGACACGACGTTGCTCTCAGGTTTTAATAACTTCGTCTCACCTCGTCTGCACTGTAAAAGGCATTTGATCGACACTTGAGTGCAGCTAATGGAAGGATTAGCACATTTTTGTGATATTTGACATTCACAGTTCCTTCGACTTTTTCTGTCTGTGCCGCTACGAGGCTGATTTATGGTTGTGAGTGAAATATCTGAACGACCGTACGCTTGTTTAGGTCCGCCTCAGGATAAATTCTAGTCACCACATTCAGGTCAACAGTTTGTCCAATCGTTTGACATCCACGTCGAGGGCGTGCAGCTGGCGTAGCTGTGGCTCAGGTGGTAGAGCGGTCGGTCAATGATCGGAAGGTCAGCGGTTCGATTCCGCCCGGTAACCTGTGTCATGGTCGTTGTGTCCTTGGGCAAGACCCTTCAAGACCCTGGTGTGGATGGATGGATTGTTGATGTGGTGGTCGGAGGGCAGAAAGGCAGCCAGATCTCTGTCAGTCTGCCACCAGTAGCTACCACCACCGGGATCAATGTGTGAATGAATAACTGACAGGGTAAAGTGTCTAGAAAAGCGCTGTATAAATCTGATCAATTATTATTATCATTACTTTTGGATTGGTTTCTTATGGCTCTGTGAGATTTAAAAGCAGGAATATAAAGTGAAGTTCTGTGAACGTAGTCTGGGTCTGTATCACTGCAGCGTGTCCTGCAGTTCCAGCCAGCTGTCCCTGTTTTTGTCTGTATAGGTGTGAAAAGAGAATTGAGCCTAAGCAGCCCAACGCTGCAGCCTAATGCCATTAGCATGCCTGAGTGGGCAGACTAAGTGCTGAGGTATGTTAGCCAGGCTGTGCATGATGAAAAGGACAAGACAGTGCTCGGTCGGTGAAGCAGATGAGGCAACATGGCTGTTAGCAGTGTCAGAACATGACTTCCTTGCTGCTTTATTGCATCGTTTCGTATTTCTCCGGGATCTTGTAACACCGCTTCTCACACTCAGTCGGCTCTTTAACCTACGGCTCACGTCAGATCCCTCGCTCTGTCTGCCTCGCTCACTCATCTCTCTCCATGTTCTTCTTTGCCCCAGTTATGATAATTGTGGTCATGTGCTGCTGAAGTGTTTCCTTCTATTAGGTTTGGCGTTGGAGCAGGCAGCCAAGTCACAAGATCTATGACTGAACTCGGGACACTGATCAAGTTTTGTCGTCTCCTCTTTCCCCCCCCTCCTCCCTCTGACTCCTGCAGGTAGCGGCTTCGCAGCAGAAGGATGCCGCTGGTGAAGCGCACCATCGAGCCCAGGCACCTGTGCCACACGGTGCTGCCAAGGAACATCAAGAATGAGCTGGAGTGTGTGACTAACATCTCCTTGGCCAACGTCATCCGCCAGCTCAGCAGCCTCAGTCAGTAGCGTGAGAACACACGTGTGCAGATGTCGGCTGCTACTTCAGACACACACAGGACACGTACTGCACATGCACACTCCTGTATCTACATTGCTGCACATTTTTGCTCTTTGGTTTGTTTATTATTGAATGAATAGTCAGTAAACTGCTGAAAAGAAGGTAATTATGTCTCTGCAGACATGGCTGGAGGCATTCTGTTGTCCATCCCATACTTATGATTGTGATCTCTCAGTAACTCTTTGAGGGAATCTTTATAAAATTGGCACAAATATTCAGTTGGACTCTAGGACGGTGGTCACATGTCACTGTGACCAAACAAACAATGTTTTTGAGAAAACTCAAGATAAGATTTCAATCTAGCTTCTAATAGGACAAAATTCTGACATTTTATTTTCAAAGGTCAGCCTCACTGTGACGTCATCATCTCCAGCAAAAACACACTTACAACAGCTCACAAACAGAAGGAGAGTGTGACCAGATTTGAATCAGTGAAACCCACCTTGTGGTCATTGTGTAGATCGTCTGTGCTACTGGGTTGAAAATAAATGTGAAGGATCCACATTTTACTATTAGCTGACTTTAATAAAACATCTGTAGCACCTACATCTATATCAGAGAAGTCAGCCTGCACCAATACAAGCTTTTCTCCAGCTCTCCATGTCTTTAAAAACTGTGGTGGCTGAGCAAAGACCAACAGCACCTCTAGTTTCCTACGATTGTTTCTGACGAAGGATTTCAGTTCACTTTTTTAAAACAGAAGGACCTTCAGTGTATGTTGTAGAGAATCCCCAGAGTGAGCTGATTTGAAACACAAGTTAGAGCTCTGCTGAAGTGTAAATGTTCAGCGAAAGGAAAAGGACGCTTTGAGCACCTGAATAATCATCAGACTTTTGACAGCCAGCATTTCGTCTCATTATCGCTGCATGTACGATGCTGCTGTTAATAACTCAGGGATTCATATATTTATTCATTCCACAAGATCCAGTTCAACACATTGTTGGTGTTTTTCTAATTTAGTCATTTGTTGCTTTATAAGTGTTAAAGACGTTTTCCACTGATGTGTGTGTGTGTGCAGGTAAATATGCAGAGGACCTGTTCGGAGAGCTGTTCAATGAGGCCCACTCCTTCTCCTTCCGGGTCAACTCCCTGCAGGAGCGTGTGGACCGCCTCTCCATCAGCGTCACACAGCTGGACCCCAAAGAGGAGGAATGTGAGTAGCTTCCCCCACTTTGACCAGTGGTGTGTTTTCCAGGGTCCTCTGGGGTTCATGTGGCGTAGATTTCAGAGTATCCCTGAGTCTGCAGGAGTCAGCACATCTGTCCACGTGCAGCCCAGAATTTATGTCGCTACAAGGGCAGTGATGCGCATGTGTGGAATATCTCAATCTACTGCACAAGCATGAGCAGTGTCATAACACTTTCATGTTGTCTGCAACTGTCCAAATTTGCATCCACAAGGGAATATGTTCAAGACTTTAGTTTTATTCATGTGTTTGTTTCTGTACCACTGTATGAGAGCATGTCACTGGTAAACTAAAGATGGACCAAGCCTCTGTGACGTCTCCCAGACATTTCCTGTGAAGCGATTGTAAAGATGTGGCCATCACTGTCCTGGCAGTGCTTGAGGTGGAGTGTGAGTTGAGCTGAGGTGGGTCATGCAACATTCTCTGGGACATGAACTATCCTGTGGTGACACCCAACTTCCACTCAAAGCAGTCATGGCCTTCGCTGTGTAGAACTTTTAACCTTACTACGATGCAAACTGGCGCGTTGTGCACAGCTGTTGTTATTAACAGGGAAACTGACGATAGAGACCAAAACTATTTTTTGTACGAGGCCCAAACGTGTTTGTTTCTGCTTTGACGTGGGACATTTTAACATGTGGGTTGATGGGGATTAACTCGCTTTTGGAGCCAGCCTCAAGTGGCCAATTGAAGAACTGCAGTTTTTGAAACTTCCACATTGGCTTTTGCTTTTAGCTCCAGGTTTTGCCCCGTGGTGTAGGTGAGTTCCTTGTTCTTCTGTCCAGGACTTGTCTCCAAACCCCACCCCAGTTAACGAGTTGTTGAAGGGCGTTGGCCAAAGTTACAGTTTGGCTGGAAGCTCGTTTCCCTAATAAAGACATTTTCTTTGTGAGGAAGAATTTAATCTTCGGTGAGGATGTAGCTGTTGTGAGTAATAACAAAAAGGAGTGCGATAATGCGTGAAGCTGTCAGGTGAGCGCGGCTACGCCTTGAGAGGGGAGGCAGGATGACAGGACAGCGTATCTAGTGGAGAGTGCAGTGGGTGCAAAGTAAGAAGAGAGAGAATCACAGCAGTATAATACCATGCTCCAAGGCGCCGTATCGATTTCCCATGGGCCAGCGGTGTGTTTACGGCTTTGCACAATGCTACTCTAACTGCTTCCTTGTCACTGACAGAGACAGTAAAATGCTCACTCAGTTGTACTTGCTGAATACAAGCAGGGCTTTGGTACCTCCTCTCTCTTTTTTTTTTTTTTTTTACAAGGCAGTGAATTGTTTTTGCAGAATCACAATTTTAAATACAGCCGAGCAAAGGCGTGCTCAGATCCAGATTGTTCATCCTAATGTAATAAAATCTCCTCTTCTCTCATTGAACCGCTTCTCCACCGTAATTCTCTTGCCACGTTTCTTCTCCACCTCTCTCTCGACCTCACCCCGTCCACATAGAATAGCTGCGCTAATTGAATAGTTGTGAGGGATCTAATTGTGGAAACCTGGTGTGCAGGTCTCAGCTGGTAAGTGAGTCCATATTATCCTGCAGAGGTTGGAGGGCAAACACACTCACACACACAATGAGGCAGCTTTGTCTACTGTAAGGTTCACTGTCTTAGTCTGCAGAGGGAAATTAAGCTTTCAGATACACAGCTATGTATCTAGTAACCACAGAGCCAATCGTTGCAGTGCTTTGGCTACGTGTTCGCATTCAGGTGATGTAACAGCGCTTAGCTTGTGGGATTGTGATCCTGTATGTATGCATGTCCACGTCTGTGCATGTGGTCCACGGCCTCATCTGTTTTCATAAATGAGCCTGAAGTATCCCCCCTTTAGCCCAAAGTATTGGCTGGCGAGACAGTGGATAAGAATCAGCTCAGTTGCAGTTTAAGTGTGCGGAGGTGGTGGTGGTGGTGGTGGTGGTGGGGGGAGGAAGAGTCGGAGGGGTGGAGAGTAAGAAAGATGGAAGGATAGAGGGATGGGTGCATAATACAGGGCACTGCAGCAAAAGCAGTGGAGTGTAAAAGGATTGTACCGCAGAATTTTCTGGGCCAGGTTGAAATGGCCTCCTCTGCAGGTTAGCCGTTTCCCACTCGGTTCAGCTCCTCCACATTCATTTATAACCAAATCAAGTTGTCTTGTAAATGGAAGGAAGAAAAAAAAAAGCCCACACTTCCCTCTCTCCCCTATTACTCATTAAGCATTTCTGAAATCAAGTAATGTGGAAGCAGCTCAGCGTCGTGTGCTGATAGCCGACTGTGACAGGAAGAAGGACAGTCGTGGGAGGGCTTTAGCAAAGGGTTTGTTTCCCGTAAATGTCATCTCCCCTCCTCCCGTCTCCGCCCTTTTCTTACCCCCTATACGATCAAACACTGTGTGCGCTTTTAGACGTAAGCATACGCCTTGCCGCGTAATTGTCTGTGCGGCTCTGTGGTTACCATGAGAGGAGGTGTGAAGGAGAGGGGAGCGAGTGCACGCAGAGATGGGACCATAAATCAGGACTGTGGAGGATAAAGATAGGAGGCTGTGGGTTGGATCGGATGCAGGAGAGTGCGGCACACAACCGGCGTTTGACTGATGCTGTCCACAAAAAGCCCTCACGAGTTTCTCTTTCTTAGACTCTTTAGAACTCTTAATGACCAGCTGACAGATGATCTTAAACATCTGAAATGGAAGCTAATTAGTGCACAATTAGTTTCAGATTCATGGCTAAGCAGGGATCATATTTAATATCAACATTTGTGAGCTTTTTTTGTTTTTTTAGAGAGTGGTATTCCAAGTTATGCTGCAATAGTAATGAAAACATTTAATATAAAAGCTGATATTCATGAAAATATTCAGACACGTTAGATATTATTTGTAACTATAGTTCTAGTTTTTGTTGCTATTTAGAGGAAATGCAATATATACAGAACTTGTAATCGTTAGAGGGCTGCAGGTGGAGCGGTGGTTAGCACCGTCGCCTCGCAGCTAGAAGGTCGCTGGTTCGTGTCCCGGTGAGGACACCCGGGATCTTTCTGCGTGGAGTCTCCATGTTCTCCCCGTGCAGCGTGGGTTCTCTCCGGGTTCTCCGGCTTCCTCCCACAGTCCAGAAACATGCTGAGGTTCATTGGTGATTCTAAATTGTCCGTAGGTGTGAATATGAGTGTGCTTGGTTGTCTGTCTCTAAGTGTAGCCCTGTGATAGACTGGTTACCTGTCCAGGTTTCACCTTCACCCTGACTCAGCTGGGATAGACTCCAGCTCCCCGTTAAGGTGTAGAGATGATGGATGGATGGATAATTGTTTGATTTTGATATTACTGACACAACAGACCTGGCTAATGTTTAACCCTCCTGTTATCATTCAGCGTTTAACGTCTCTAAATAAGTCATTGACATCATTTTTTCAGTTTTATTTAAAGGACTATTTACACATAAACTTGGGTAACTATTTAAATTACGATATTTTCTGGAGGCTTAAGTTGCTGGGGTCAAACTGAACCCGAGGATAAAAGATGTTGGTGAACTTGAAGGTAATAGGAGGACATTTAGAGCAAACAGCTTAAAACGAATCGTTAGAGACGACGCCTGGATCATCCCGGACGTCTTCTCACTGACAGCTCCATGACGCCTGTAAGGTGAAAAGCTTGTTTGTAAATGTGACACAAAAATCAATTCGGCATGTTTCATGTGTTAGCTGAAGTATTTTTCTTGTGTTGCTCCGTCAATGTGTACATTTGACAAGCAGTGTGTTTTCTGTGTTTATCTGCCATCCCAGTACCACGAGGTGTAATAAGAAGAAGTCAGTTCCACCTCAGGACGGGCTCGATATTCTCTGAAATTAGGTGGAAAAAAAATCTATGCGCATATGTCAGCATTTGGCCAGAATGAGTTGGAAATTATTGGCATATCAGATATCGGAGTAAATCCAATATCATGCATCCTTATTGTTAATTACTGGATTTCATATTCTTCCAGCCCCACATAGAGCCATGTAGTCTAATGCAATATGAAACTGGATCACTGGAAGAATAATCTCCAACACTGCAGGCAGTGATGAGCCAGCTGTAGTGTTGGTTCCACCGCCATAAGAATGACAATGCACCAGCCCAGTCAGAAACAGTCCGATCTGATGCCCTCCAGTACAAACAACGCTGATGAAACTTTTTTTTGCTGAGGCTGTAATATCAAATGTCTTTCAGGCACCCTTGGTGAGTTGCCACCGTGACCACTGTTGCTCTTTGTCACTGCACTTTTCCTACATTGATCGCCATCTTATCGGACTCTTCTTCTCGATTTTTAACCTAAGCTCCAGCAATCAGTGCTGCGACTTCTGTAAATGGTGTTTATTGCTGAGATGAGTCTAGCCCCATATAAATAGCAGGATGCGCCAGCCTTATCAGACGTCTCACAGTCGCCGTTCAGTGGAACACGAGACAAATTAACGAGGTTGTAAAGGCCAGATAGTTTGCTCCTGAACTGCTGATGCGTCATTTGCAAACGCTGCAGAAATATATATTGTGGTGGGTGTCAAACAACACAGCAAGCATCCTGAGATGTTCAGCACTGGACAGAATAAAGTGAACAGTTTCTACACCCCAGTGGAAGCAGCACAATCATGGCTAAAAGTATAGAGAACTCCAAAAAATTATTTAAAATAAATCATTAAAAAAAGGAACATTTTAAAGGTGAAATAATTTTATTATATATTTGAAAAAATGAAAAAGAACCCGTTAACCTAAAATCAACACGTGTAACATTTTTTCCAAGTGTCACCCAATTTTATTTTTTTATTTTTTTGATCAACATTGGAATATGTTTTACTTCTTACATTATATTTTTTTCCCCACATTTGTCTCCTGTCTGTTCTGTGTAAACACAGCCTGCAGTTCAGCCCAGTTCAGCCCAGTTCAACTGACTGAGGCTCTGTAGTTGTGCTGAGGAGAGTGTGCTTTGGCAGTGGTTCATTTGTGGGACATTTTTTAAATGAAACATGAAGAGAAGCAGTTAATAAGTATTTACATTTCATGCTTGGATTTGGTGAAGTTTTCAGGCGGACTGGTGCATTGTACACGAGGAGTTCAAGGCCCGTCAGAAAGTGGAAAACCTGACGCTGCTTTTAGTTTTTGCAGTTTTTGGTTGTGATTGTCATTTTGGAGATTTTAGCAGAAGAGTAGTTTTGTCCACACCATTTATTATGTGAGTAAAGTTTGGTCATATATAATTTTTCAAAGCTTGTTACACAGTTATATCTGTCACCACCTCGAGGACATAAACAGGGTTTTTTACACCCCAGAACTAAATTTATACTTCAGACATATGACCAATGTGAGCTCATTATCTGTTATTAAGGTGCTCTCTTGGACTGTACTGGACCTCCTGAGTGCTGTGCTGCTCGGCTGCGTTTGTCCACGTACTCGGATGATGTGCAGACGTAGATTTACATGATTCAAACATGACCGATGCACTGAAGTGAAGCATGTTGTATCAGTCGGAAGTGTAAGGACACAAGATGGTGGACGGCATGAGAGATGTTTGGCTGAAGGTCGGAGGGACGGCCTGACTGGTGCAGCGCTGAGGTCACACGAGCTTCATCACATGAATTAATGCATGTCCAAGAGCCGCAGACACTCGCGCCCTGCCGGCCCTTTAAAGGGTACCGTCCCTGGCTTTGCCCTTTAGGCCTCGCCCTCCACTCCCCTTCCCCTCCACTAAACCATCTTTGTTGTCCTCCCCAGTCCTCTCTCATCTCCCTGACTGATCTCTGCTCCCCCTCCATCTTCGGTGGATGCTATTTGTGTGCTGTCAGGCTCTCTTCCTCCTATCACTCTAGCCGGCCAAACTAATGGCCTGTATCCCCTATTTAATGGCACCGTTCTATCACTGCGCTGGCTGCGGGCCATTATGGAGGCCACAAAGCCAGCCCAAGTCCCCCTGGACTCTAACTGTTTCTTTATGTACTGTCTCATTCTGTCTCCCTCTTTTTCTATTAGTGCTTCTGGCTCTGTTTATTCGTGTATCTATCCCATAAGTGGTTTCGTCTTCTTCTATTGGCAGCTTCCTTTTTCTGCTCTGTGCCTTTCCCGTGACATCTCCATCTCTTAGTATTTGCTTTTCTCTGTTTTCGTTGAATGTTGTCTTCAGTTGCTTGTCAACTCTTCCCGACTCCCTTCTCTCTCTCTCTCTGGCGTCTGTGAACATCAGTTGCTCATCACCTTTCTTTTAAGTTCTTTGATTTTCTTTTTTTTAACCAAAGAAGTACGTGTGCACAGATTATATAAAGATGTATAATAAAGTTACAAAAAGGATTTAAAAGGAGAGAAGACTCCTGTTTTCTCTGTCTTTAACAAATCTTTATCTGAGTGTTATCTTTGTTTTCCCCTGTGACTGATGGACCGGGGTGGCATTTGCCTAAAAGCATTTAGAATTTCAAACGATGGGATTTCAGATGGACTCGTCCTGGAGATTCTCAGCGCAAACAAACGCTCAGATGAAACTCAGTGTTTTAATGCGCGCTCTGTTTCCCACATGTAGTCTGTATTTACATATTTTTTTTTTTACATTTTGTGTGAAGAGAGGGTGATTTGAATAAAGTCCTCCATCAAGGTCAAGGTTGAATTTATTGTCAGTCTTTCTATATACAAAACCGAGTATACATGAGAACAAAATGCATTCTTTCACTGCAGGGTTGTAAACAAGACGACTTGGCATGGTGAAAAAAAAGAAAATAAAAGTATAGTGAAAGTATTGAGTATTGAGTCATTAGTTGTCTTTTCAACTGGAACTTTATGGAAACATTTCAGAAACATAAAGACGTCCTGTGATTCTTGAGCCATTTCTTTGTTTGGTTTGCCAAAAACAAGCACTTGTGTGTAGCTGTTTGTCCATTTTCTACGTAGAAAACCAGCTATATCACACGATTTACTGATATGATGATATAAAGTTATATACTGTGATATCTACACAAGTCGTTGCCGTATGACAACACTTACTTCCTGTAGACTCTGGTGATTCAGCAGAACTGTAAAGAGCGTTTGCCTTCATGGTCGTTCATCACAAAGCGTTACGGGCTGCGGTTATGTTAGAGACACGATGTAAATATCCTGCTGAAGGCGTCCACCGACCAGAGGTTCTCCTGGTCCACTGGTAGGTTTTAATTTAAGCCATTAGCCAACTAGTCATCAGACTTTTATGATTTGTATTATGTTATAAATGATATGTGTTTTGGGGGCATTAGAAGATGATATAAGTGGTATAACATTGCTAAGACTAGCTGTACTTCTGGTAGCACAAATATGAATATTTCAAGTATCAAATCGAGCTACGGCAACATCAGCGAACACACTAGTGATTGTCAACGTGTCAGAAATCCACTGTTTTTACCAACAGTGCTGAAAAATGAAGCCAACAACCTGCAGTTCCTCAAACGGCCACTTGAGGCTGCCTGGAGAAGCGAGTCGATCCCCACAGAAGGAATAGTTTGCAGTTTCTAGAGCTAGTGTTCATGAAAACTGTTCAGGGCATGGATTGATCTATAACCGAACCGTTTAAATCGCACAAAGCCCGACAGTTTGAGGGTTTCCTCGGGGTCGTGCTTTGCCCTCAGAAGTGACGTCACATTTTGGATTTCCTGCCATTTTTACACAAATACTGCAGCCGTGTAAAGAATCGTGTCTCTATGTGAACAATGAGTTTTTTTCCTGAGACCTACTGTGGAATACAAACCGGGGGTCGACCCTCGTCCCATCCCTGATTAAACCGGTTGTCCTGTATTTTATGTGCATTTCTTCCTTCTGATTTATGTAACCGTCTGTTCCACTGCAGCAGAACGTCTGTTCACGCTCACACTGTGCATTACGCTTGTGATTTGCAGGGTTTTTAAATGCATGCGGGAGAATTTCCAGATAAATTTAGGAAGAGGGGAGGACAAAGTGATAGACAGAGGACAAACAATAAAATATACGCCAGAGCAGCGAGAGATGGGAAGAGTCAGAAAACTGAATCAGAGAGGAGAGAGTGATTCAGGAGGGAGGAAGGGGAAATATAGGGCAGCATTTGCATTGAAGTACAACAGCAGAGAGAAGCGTGGCTGCATGCTAACAGACAGCTTGGCCTGTGACTTCCTTATCTGCTGTGTGTTGGACTGCATTTATATGAGACGGGATGAAAAGAGGACGGGGAAAAAAAACATAATGTTCCTGAAACTTGCAGGGGAAAGCTGCAGAAGGTGTGTGTGAGTGACAAGAACTTCCTCACCTCTCTTTAGTTGAAGTGTTTTAGCCCGATGCTATCGGTCTAAAGGAAAGATATGAGGCAGAGAGATAAACCATCCAGCACTGGCGCTCTGATAAGAAGCTTCACATGCTGAGATCAGAGGCTGCTGCTTCTTCACCTGACGCTGCTCGACCTAGCACACACACACACACACACACACACACACGCAGGTTATTTCTTTGTGAGGACCCTTGTTCAAATGATGCATCACCTCGCCTTAAGCATCACAGCTAAACTCCAACGTAATACCAACCTTAACCCTAAAGCCAGCTCTTAACCCGCAGACATCCCTTTGGATTTTGTGAGTTCCAACTAAAATGTCCTCAAAATACAAGAGTGGTGTGACACCCAGATCGGTCCTGACAGAGATAGCTAAGCGAGCACACACACACACACACACACACACACACACGCAGGTTATTTCTTTGTGAGGACCCTTGTTCAAATGATGCATCACCACCTTATGTGCGAGCTTTAAGCATCACAGCTAAACTCCAACGTAATGCCAACCTTAACCCTAAAGCCAGCTCTTAACCTGCAGACATCCCTTTGGATTTTGTGAGTTCCAACTAAAATGTCCTCAAAATACAAGAGTGGTGTGACAGCCAGATCGGTCCTAACAGAGACAGATAAGCGAGCACACACACACACACACACACAAGCAGACTTGCCGTCTCTCGCTACTCATTCATTCACCAACACGCTCGCTCACATTTCTCTCATTAGCTAAATGTCTTCACTAAATGGATGTAATTGGTAGTTGAGCTGAATAAGTGACATTTCATAATTAGGATGTAGAATATCATGTTGAGATATCCATCGACGTGCCACAGTGTGTGTGTGTGTGTTCGATGCCGTGTGTGTGCCTTCTCTGTTTCCTGCCTGCATCGATGAGTGCCGTGCACCACTCTGAGGTTTTATAACCTGCATCGAACACATCCTGGCTCAGACTTGGGACCGCCTCGCTCCCGTTTGTCGTTTTTTTGCACCTACTTGTCACGCCGGCTGACAGCCGCATGCACTCGCCGAATTCATTTGGACAGCAAACGGCGAGGTGACACTCACCTGTTGGTCCGTTAGCTCCTCCTCGGCCCGGCAGGGTGTTATGTGCCTGCAGCGGTCCTCTCTGTTCTGTAAGCAGTGAGTAGGAGAGCATCACTGTCCTCTCCTACGCTTCGACCTTCCTATGGAACAGGGGCAGGGCAAAGAGGGCAACAATGGATGTTCATATCCTTTCCCCACATCTTTACCCCTTACCTTCTCTGAGCCTCTGAATTTAGGGGGAAAAAAATCTACAATGTCTTAGATGTCACCATGACTCCTCCTCATCCCTGATATTTCTCTCCTCTGTGGTCGCCGTGTGGGCTGTGGGATTATGCTGCACTGTGGCCATGACTTTGATTTTCTTGCCCTCATCATTAGTCACCTCTTATGTAGGAACTGAAGTTTGTTCTGTTACAGGCGCTGTGGCTCAGAGTGTGAATGCATTAGTCACTTTTTTCATACCAGTTTGTGAACTCATGACATCATACTTTGGAGGTCCCATATGTTTTGTAAATCTCAAAAATTCCGAGGTGTAAAATGATACGAGGACGCCTCCTGCTGCCGGCGTTCTCAACTAGGCGGTCTCCCAACTTCACAAGCCGATCTGGATTTTGTCCGTGGCGGGCACAGAGGGAGTCTTCTTCCTGAAGGCGTCGGGGGCAGCGGAAACTCTGCTTCCATTTAAAACAACGTACACTGAAACAGGCTATTTAGACCAGAGCTAAAACCAGGGGTTACACAGTCATGAAATGAACCATCTAAGCAGTGGTTTCAGAATCCTTTAATGTTAATATACGTAAAAACAACATTGGATCCGATCCCCTTCAGCGCAAGATAAAGACGTTTGTAGAGCCTAGAGATGTATATAAAGAAATAAATGGTACAAAATGGATATAAAATGCGAGTATTTACAACAGCAGCGAGGTACCTGAGACATGCTTGTGGTAGATTCCACCTGAGTACATGTGACTTACTGCAAACTGAGAGCACACTTGGGAATGGATCGTATCAGTGTTGGTGGGAGTTCAGGGTGGTCATGGCTCTGGGGAAAAAACTGTTAGTCTGTTGGTTCTTGACCTGATGCACCTGTAGCACCCAACAAATTGAAGGACATGTTCTGGAAACATGTGACACCTTCAATAATTTACTGAAAATGGGCACAATGTGGGACCTTTAAAAAAGAAAGA
Source organism: Stegastes partitus (assembly GCF_000690725.1). Taxonomy (NCBI): domain Eukaryota; kingdom Metazoa; phylum Chordata; class Actinopteri; family Pomacentridae; genus Stegastes; species Stegastes partitus. Next base: position 77,596 of record NW_007579030.1, on the reverse strand, counting down.
AACCTTTCACATCAACAGCCAGTGAAAGAGTTTCTATGTGAAGAACCTGGGATGGACTTTCAGGGGAAATCCAAACATATATGTTCACGTCCAAGTGTTTTTTTCTCTGTGCCTCCAACCCACTGCCCTACAGGGCCAAACGTTAGCTTAGAAACACAAACTCCACACATGCACAAAAAACAAAAAAGGCTTTATCAAGTCAGCTTCGTGTGGCCAAACAGACATGTGACCCACCATGGGGGCAAACGGGTCAATATCAACAGGCTGTTTGATTCATGGAGGGACTAAACTGTGGAAAAAAACAACAGAAGCCTAGTCTTGTGTAGCCAGACCCTCCTCCACACTTCATGTTAGCGCTGTGGAGAGACAAATGTCATCTATAGTCTCAAATACAGTTTGCTGTCAGACTGTGATACCAGTAAAACTCGAGTTATCTCTTCCATCAGCTTCATGCAGATAAATCATGTTCAGTGTCTGGTTGTCCCGTTGGTGTTTTTGGCCGATGACCAGGATGTACGCTAGTCATCGGTGTCATCACTGACTGTCTGAACGCCACTCAGAGAATCTTTTCAAGGATAAGTCCATTTTTCATCTGTTTGGGTCTCATTTTTACGAGTCGGGTGATGTGAGGACGCTGCTAAAAACACAAGCGTCCTGGCAGGCGTGCAGGTTTTGGACAAACCCGCAGGTTGATCACAGTGTTGTGAAAGAGAAGAAAGCGTAGGGTTAGTTAAATTATCACCCAAAGGATCGATAAAATTCCTGTGTAATGAAAGGTTAGCTTTACATCCTACCTCTAAGTGGATGTTGCTGGTTTATTTAACGCCCGTCTTATTGGGACTGCTCGTTGGACATTTCTGTGGCCATGATGTCGTCCTGAGCAACAAACATTACAGCCGAAGCTCAGTGGTAATAAACCAGTAACCTTCTGTTAAATGCTTAAATTAGCTGGTATTTAATCAGTGGATGAAGGCTAAATGGATAACTGTGAACGAGGCAATAGCTAAAAACACGTGCCAACTTCCAGACTGCATTTTTAGATGAGTTCTCAGGGAAAATCGACTTCGCTGCTTTATCGCACAAAAGGAGGCCGAGTAAGACCTTGGACTTGCACGGGGAGAGAGAAAGCTGTCAGAGCTCCTGACTGGTGGATAACGCAGCCATTCTGAAGCGATAATGAGAAAAAAAACTTTTCTTCTGGGGGAGAAAAAAAAAGCCTCCAACACATGGCTAATGTTGAACATTCATATCCAGAATCAGAGGTGTGAGATGAAGCTGCTCAGCTGTTTACCGACACTCCAAAGTGTTGCATGCAGATTTAATGTGGCGGCACATTTTACTACATCCCCCTGTAGTTCTCCGTAAATCTAGTCAGCAGAAGAAGACGACCACGCTCCTCTGGTGGTGTTGGTCTGTTGTGTTCAGGATGTTTTGGTGCGTGTTTGATCGGCTGCTACAGTTTCTCCCTGGTGCTGTTAATCCAGCGTCTGCTCGGGTTACTGAGCTCCTCTCACGGGACGCTCATCTGTTGTTCTCACTGAGATCGTACTGTATGGTTTGTTTCAATGCCTCTTGTTACAGCTCCTTTCTCTTTATTTGCACATTTCCAGTTTAATCTACGCCCTCTCGCCAGTCCCTCTGCTGGATGGCTCGTTGTTTTGTCGTTCTCTCCGTCTCCGTCCGTCCTCTTAGAGTTTTATTATCTCCCTCTTACGCTCTCCGGTCGCCTGTCTCTCTCCCAGAGTGCTGCTCACCAAGTCTTGGCTCCTGATATTGTTTGTTAACGCCGATACTCAGGTGGCAGCTCCTCCACTACGCTGACAGTCTGTGTGGGAAGTTCTGATCCAGCTGTGCTGCTGGACTGCAGGAGATCGGACCGGGGGAGCTGCTTCTTTCTGGGATTTTGTACTTTGTTTATTTCATTAAGACAAAAGGGTGGCTTTGTTCTCCCTTGTTTGTTTCAGGTTCCAGGTTAGCGTTTGACTCTGTGCTGTCATGTGTGGCTGACGTGGCTGATGATACCAGAACAGGACGGCTTCCATCCAGTGCATCCATTCGTCACTCCCTCATGTATAATTCAGACTTGGTTGCAATGTTCTGGATTTCTTTCCAGGACTTTCTGCTCACCAGATTGAAGCATCGGTGTGGTTGTTTTTTCCCTCTTCCCCCTAAGTAGCAGTTTCTCCAACCTGGTTTTTTCGGAAGGCTTCAGCTACGCGGCATCGATTTTTCTTCTGTTATTCTTCTGCCCTCCGAAAATGTCAGATATCCTCGAATGAAAGAGGGGGCAATCATTTCCACTGCCTCGGAGAGACAGCCGTAGCCTCACCTAGCCTAGCTTAGCTTAGTCATCATGTGGGTTTACTTTAGGGGGAATCGAAACGAACCAATCGGAGCGACGGAGCCCGGGGGAGTGATCAGTGGCTTCTGATAGCTCTGTGATGTTGATGGTGACTATCTGAGTGATGATGCCAACGTCGATTTGAGGATAATGATGAGATGGAAGCAGATGGTGATTATTGTGTTCAGCGTTGACATGAAACAGACAGAGAGGATATTCGTGTGTTTATCCAACGTACAGCCAAAGAGAAACGAGCATCACTCTTCAAATGCTTCTTCATCTATCTGCGTTAATGATGCTTTGCAGACTGCAGGTCCTCATTCCATCCTCTGTTCTGTGTCTTCTCCAGTGTCTCTTCAGGACATCACCATGAGGAAGGCCTTCAGGAGTTCCACTACTCAGGACCAGCAGCTGTTTGACCGCACGTCTCTGCCCGTCCCGCTGCAGGAGACCTTCCACACCTGCGAGCAGCCGCCGCCTCTCAACATCCTCACACCGTACAGGTCAGAGTCCAGCCGGCTTCATCGCCTCCGCCGTGTTGTGCAAAAAAAGCACCACAGAAAAAAAAAAAAAAAGATCTCAGTCAGTCTCAATGGTGTGTGAGTGTTGTGGTGCGAATGGGAACGAATAAATCAAATGCATTTAACCTGGTGTTTTAGAAGTGGAATGGATCACAGAGGAAAAA
>NW_007579030.1:39434-69508 GCF_000690725.1 Stegastes partitus | reverse complement strand
ATCCCACTGATAGGAAACGGCCGGACGGCGTGTTTGGACACTCGTGTGATAATTTCCGTGTCAGGAGGGACTTTGATGTGATAACTACCTGCATCTGTCACTGGTCTCCTTCTGGTTCCCCCCAGTGACCACCAGACTTCTGTAATGTCAGCGACGGATACAGAAAGAGGAGCAGAGTGGAGTGAGAATGAACGACAACACCGTCCGTTAGCTCGTATTCATGATAGACGGTAAACGGACGTGATGTCCAGAAGGACAGCAGACAAAGACGAGCAGGCGTCAGTAAACATGACCTCCGTCTTCAGGGTTGTTCAAGCTCCTGCATTTAAGAGACAAAAAAAACGATAACAACAAAAGAATAAAGAAGGAAAATGACTTCTTGTTGCAGTTTGTTTTGTGTCCCAGCCCAAAGTGTTCACACTGAGCCAGTTAGTGAAGAGACAGAGCAGTGAATCTGCAAGGGTTTTGATATTTGGGTCGTTTGTTTGTTTTTTATGCCAACATGCAAACACATTCTTAGATTCCAGATACTTAACCTCCTCATTTAAAATTTTTTTTATTTTATTTTATTTTAGAAATTTGTTTATTATTATTATTATTATTATTATTATTATTATTATTATGTATTTATTTTTTATGGTTCTTATATTTTTTATATATATATATTATTTTAAAAATATATATATATATTTTTTTTTCTAGCAAAGAGAAATAAAAAAATGCATATCAAACAAAAGCTCGGGTCTTAAGTTAAATGTGAAAAGGTTCTGTTTTTGTTAGGCTAATGTTAATGTGAAATGTTAAAATTTAGGGGTTTTCAGGGTTTAGAAACAAGAAAACTGTAAACGACGTCGGCTTGTTTAATCCTTTGAATCTCAAATAGTTGGACATGTCTCTTGCTGCTGTCACATTTTTATTTACTGCAGACTAAAATCCTGGCCCTCTGTGGAAACAACAGTCTGCAGCTACGAGCAGAGAGAAGTCATACGTGTGTCTTCACACGTTTAGAATGACATAAATCATACAAAAGAAGAAACTAAACTTGAATTTCTTTGATTATTTTTTTTAACAGGACATTTTAAAACCTGGTGTAACATGTGCACTACCTGCAGTTCAGCTGAAACCTGATTGATTTTTATTTTTTGGTCATGTGACTGTTTGTGGGGCAAAGAAACACAGTGTTTTTTTTTTTTTATTCAACCTGGCAGACGTTTGTTTTGGACATTATTTTGTATAATGCATTGATTTAGATGAAATATCACAGTTTCAAAGTTCCTGAAGGAAATATATTTATATATATAAAACATACATTAATGTGCCATCAGACAGTTTAAAATCTGCTCTGGTTCTTTATGTTGTCATCGTTTGGGGCTTTAGTAAAGCGTGTAGTTTTGGCCTTTTGACTCCACCGACAGTGTTTATGGTCAGTGGAGTTAAACAGACTGAATGTTTAACCCAGTAGATCTGACCTTTATTTACAGGAATGCACTCAAATGGGCTGTTTCATTCTCTGAAATGTAAAATTCACACNGCTTTCAAAGCCGTCGGCTGGTTTTAAAATCCAGAAGGTTAATAGCAGCACCTTCTCTGAAGTCAGCATGACGCTAACTACGCTGACCTTGTGCGGTTTCCTGTTTTCAGAATGGAAAACATTAATGCTTTAGTATTTTTCTATTTTCCATTTTCTCAAGAGTAAATACACATTAGCGCGTAGTATTTTATTGATGTGTTCCAGGAGAAACTGATTGCTCCCCGCCGTGTCCACACAAAGTACACAAACAGCCTTGAATCACAGCTTCTATGTGGCCCTTCTCCTGGATTACATTCCTGCCTGCCGTTATAAAAGCTTTTACTAAACAGGACAGTGATGCTCTCAGCGACGCACCGCACGGTTCAAACAGAAATAAACATTCTGAGCTCGGACGGTTGTAACCTCAGAGAGAAAGGAAAGTTTACGGCTAAATATATTTTGCGTGGTTTGCGTCTCGAGAGCACCCAGATGTGTTTTTCTATCAGCGTTGGCAGGCTTCTTACTACAACGCCAGGCATCTTGACGCTGAGCCGGGCGAGGAGGGGGATAGAGGGAGTCATGTGGAGATGAATAATCCATAAAAAAGCTCTGCCGGCCAGCACTCCCACCCTTTTATTTCATGACCTTCTCACTCTGCTGCTCCTCATTCGTTCTCTCGCTTTTTCTTTTTTTCTTTTTATCCTCCCCCAGCATCTTATCTGACCCTTCTGTGTCTAATACTTTCCCCCTGACCAATCCAGCTGGAAGAGGTTAGAGGCCAAAAACAATCTTTTCGTTTTGAGCGTTTGCACACGTGCGCTGTCAGGAGGCAGGTGCAGCTGTGGACTGTGATATACAAGCCTGCTGTTTGCGTGCTTTTAACCTGTGGGCCTCGACACGACCGAGACCACGCAGGAGGCAGATGTGGGCGTCTGCATCGCTCACTTACGTTCCAGCCTTTCTCTAAATGCTTGGTTTTAATACTGCCTCAACACTGTGACTCATTCCTTATTATATACATACAAGGACAAACTGTGCCCGTCTTGGACGCCAACAATAAACTCCTGTAAGAAAAACCAAAACACAAAATATGAACCCAAGTCTTCTCAAAACAAGTCACTGATGTAACTTGAATAAAGGTCGATGCCATTTTGCAGAAGTTAGTTAATATTGTGTGCAACAGAAACGGATAAAAATGTGAATTAATTCATACAAATTGAAGCCACGATCCACTTCAGGCCCGTCTAGGTCTGCTGTCATTGAAAATAAACACTTGTCTGGCCTAAAACTATATGATCTAGATTTATGTTGAAGCTCTGAGAAACAGCAAAGGTCCTCAGATAGTTCCCCGTGCTCGGGTTGTCTCACCAAATGGTCCCGTTCTGATAGAACATCTAAACTGATAAACCAACAGTGAAACATTTCATCATGAAGTTATGTATTTCTGACGCTGAACATCATTCAGTGTTAACGGTCATAGTTCATCTATAAAACTGCATAAGTGGAATTGAATACTTCCCACAGTTTCCCCCAGGACTACAAGACACCCCGGAAAATAAGGATATGAAGTTATTTGGAAAACAAATACTCTACAAAGTCGTGAAAAACTGGAGCATGAGCGATGAGCTCTCAGCGTTCCAATGACATCCAGTAGCTTCAAGCACACGGTCCAGTCCTGGGGTTTAGGTAGCTGCTGTAGAGAACAGGGGCTCCACCAGGGTGCCCATTGATCTACCGTAATCTCCAGACTATTGAGGCACCTGAATATAAGCCACACCCACTAACTTTAAAAAGAAAACCATTTGTGTACATATACAGGTCACACTTAAGCTGCAGGTGTCCACGTTGTAACACGAGATATTTACACAGAAAGATGTTTTACACTTTTAATTTAACACGTACCGGCAACATACACAAATACGTAAATGCTTTTTTCCGAACAGTGCCTCTAACACGGCTGGTTAAGAAAATAAAAGCTACAGCAGCCTACCAGGAAAAGTCATTGATCGCTATCTTCATCCTCCTCCTGAACACTAAAACCACTAAAGTCGTCTTCTTCAGCCTCAGAATTACTTCCTCGCACACTTCCTCAGTCTCTCTGTTGCTCTCAATGTCACTTTGGTCTCGAGGCAAATTCAGAAAAATCCATAAATTAGCCGCATCGTTGTTTAAGCTGCAGTGTTCAAAGCGTGTGAAAGAAGTAGGGGCTTATATTCCAGACATTACGGTAATTATTTTCTGGACTAATAGCTTCAGTGTTGGGCCTATAATATGTGAAAACAGAGTCGATGTCTTTGGAGTTGACTGATTTATCAGATGTTAACCTCGTTATAATGCTTTGTCCAATTTTGCTCATAATATGATTTAAACAATCCGTTATTTTAGTTGTTGCTAATTCATCGTTTGATTTTATTTCTCGGTCCGTTCATGTTTGACATCCACATTAAAAGCGGCACAAATCTGAAAATGTGCACAGAAACCCATCAGCGGATTAAAAACAGGCTGTAATGCAGCACATTCTCTTCATTCGCTCCCCTTTCTTCCTTTTTTTAAAAGTCAGTCCTCATCCAGAGCGGATTCGTTCATCAGCGCCGAGCCGATGATTAGAATTATCACGGGTGATGATTTCGTTCTAGTGATTCATAATTTAAACTCCGTTCTGCTGTATTTTGATCTCTTGGGCTGTTTTCTCGTTCGTCCTCTTTTCCTTGCTCCTCTTTTGCTTCTCTTCTTCACTGAGAGGCTCCTGGGACGCCTCCCCGGGATGCTCTTCCTCACATCCACCCTGAGCACAAACACTCACCTCAAATAATACAAAAAACAACCAGGCAGAATAATTTACACACATACAGTAGCTCTCTCCTTATCCAGTGCTTGAATTCCGTTTGCTTCCCTTTGTTGTGTTGCATATCATTAAACTTTCCACTCTCGCCTTTTGAAGCTCTTCCTTTTCATGTTCTGTGTTCTTTCTCTTATCGGCGTCGGTGCCAAATAGCTGCTTCCCACAGTGCGGCTGACGCTGGGTGAAGGCAGCTCCGCATCCTGTAGCGTTCACGTGAGGACGGCTGCGCTGTCAGGACACACCGGCTCGCTGCTTCATGGCAGAGACGAGCTACAACGAGCCCTCCAGCCTGGTTCAGACCAGCTGAGATGGAGCTGATTTGCATGTTTGAATTAGAGCGACTTTGCAGGAAATAGATTTTAAAACAGTTTGTTTGTTTCAGAAAAAACATGTCTGTGGTTGTTCTAGATGTTTGCACTGACATCCAGTGTTTTCTAGTGTGGTTCTGCTCTTCAGACCCACCGTCACGTCTACGTTGATCCCAATGAGCCACTGGTTCCAGGAATGTTTTCTATTTGAACCATATCTTGGCACCCAACTTTATTTGATCCTCTAGAAACACAGGTTACAGGCACCAGTTACAGCTTTTATAACTTCCTTTTAGAGAAATCACGCGTTCTCTGTCAGTTTGGCTGAAACTCTGCAGAGAAGTCGGTCGGAAACCAGAGCAAGTTCCTCATCATCACAGTCGAGGATGACACGGCCAATTCCCCCAGAATTGACCCTGAAATTAAAAATGAGTCGATCCAAGCTGCGGATTGTCTTCTCCCTTCTCAGTGTTGTAAGTTTTAGCTTCTGCAGCACATTTAATAGAGTTTTTAAACTTCTCTGTGATTGGATGCTTCTTACTGAAATGCATTCATATTTAACCTCTGTTCTAAAGTCTTTGTGTCTGTCAGCGTGAATTATTGATTTCCGTTTTAACCTTCTGAACCCCGAGCGCTGTCTGAGTTTGTTTTATTTGCTGCTGTTACATTTTTCTCTGTCTATACTATAAAGTCTTGCACCTCTACGGAAACACAGAGGCTCAAAAATGTCGCCTGTGCAGTACGACACGTTTATAATTTCAAAAAATCAGTTTTTTCCTGCTGTTGCACCTGGTAATATCGATTTATTTTATTTTATTTTTCGTGACCTCAGTTATACGAATGGTTTTGCACGATTTTAATGAAATATCACGATTTCCAGCTTAGATTTGATTTCTCAGCCAAACAGCACATCACAGATAAGAAGCTCAAGGATTGTTGGAAAAGTTCAAAAATCCAATAATTCCTTCTGTTTTTACAGTTTATGGCTTCGATAGTTGGTGTAATTTGGGCAATTTAAAAATAAAACGCGTGTCTTTTTAAATCCCCTGGTGGGTTTTGGGCTTCAGTGGGTTCTAAGACAGAACTTAATATTTTAAAATGATGATTTAACCGTCAGTAAAACAAACTGGCAAACAGCTACGATGAGAAAGACGTCAGCGGGCAACGTCGGCGCATCCCACTGATAGGAAACGGCCGGACGGCGTGTTTGGACACTCGTTATATATTTTTTAATTTTTTAAAAATATGCTTTTATTTTTTTAAAATATTTTTATAAATATTTTTTATATTTTTATTTTTTTAATTCTAGCAAAGAGAAATAAAAAAAATGCATATCAAGCAAGAGCTCAGGTCTTAAGAAGTTAAATGTGAAAAGTTTCTGCTTTATTAGACTAATGTTCATGTGAGATGTAAAAAATTTCAGGGTTTAGAAACAAGAAAACTGTAAAAGAGTCTCAAATAGTTGGACACGTCTTTAGCTGCCGTCACATTTTTAGTCACTGCAGACTAAAATCCTGGTCCTCTGTGGAAACAACAGTCTGTGGCTACGAGCAGAGAAGTCACACGTGTGTCTTCACACCTTTACAATGACATAAATCATACAAAAGAAGAAACTAAACTTGAATTTCTTTGATTATTTTTTGAACAGGACATTTTAAAACATGGTGTAACATGTACACGACCTGCAGTTCAGCTGAAACCTGATTGATTTGTATTTTTTGGTCATGTGACTGTTTGTGGTGCAAAGAAGCACCGAGTGTTTTGGTTTTTGTTCAACCTGGCAGATGTTTGTTTTTGACATTATTTTGTAGAATAAAAGAAATATATTTATATATAAAGCATACATTAATGTGCCATGGGACAGTTTGAAATCTGCTCTGGTTCTTTATGTTTTCATTGTTTGGGGCTTTGATAACAGGTGTAGTTTTTGGCCTCCACCGACAGGTTTTATGGTCCGTGGAGGTAAACAGACTGAATGTTTGACCCAGTAGATCTGACCTTTATTTACAGGACTACACTCAAATGGGCTGTTTCATTCTCTGAAATGTAAAATTCACACACTGAACGTTTTCATAGCAGAAGGAATGAAAGTCCGTCGTTTGTGCATCCACAGGGACGACGGGAAGGAAGGCCTGAAGTTCTACACCAACCCGTCCTATTTCTTTGACCTGTGGAGAGAAAAGATGCTGCAGGACACAGAGGACAAGAGGAAGGAGCGGCGGAAACAGAAGGTAGGTCTAGACGTCAGAAGCACAGGTCCGATCCTTTGGCTGCTGCGGTGGATCGGAGGCGTTTGAGATGTAGGACGCTGAGGTTAGAAGTAGGAAGACGTGGAAACAACAGAGGCTCCCTGTGTTCTCCACATACAGACTGATGTGTCCTTCACAAGGAACCTGACCGGGTTCCTCACTGATAGATTCACAGGCCTGGCTTCATACCACGTAGCCTAATGCTTTAATTAGTCACCACTCACAGATTAATCAGCTCTTCCTTCAGTCAGCCTTCTTAGTTATTGCTTGTGTGATCATTACATCTAATTAATGGGAGCATCTGCTCCTGACTTGCCCCCGCGCTGCGTCATCGCTCTGCCTCTGCGCAAGAAACAAACACACACGTCGGCCTCGCGAGGACGATCCGTACGCAAATTAGATGAAGGGGCTTCGTCGCATCTTCCTCGTGGAGTGGAGAGCCGTGACCCCCCTACTCAAGCAGAGGGGGTTTCCCACCCTCGGCGCCAGGAGCTCTAATCAGCAGCAGCTTGCGTTCCCCTGCGTGGGAAGCAGGCTGCGCTCCACATTCTGCCCCCTCGCAGTCAATCAGAGCTCATTACAGTCATGTCAACGAGGAATAAGGAGAGCGATTTTCCACTGAGGGTTTATGTGAACGTGGAGGATATAATTTGTTGGTTATGAGGTTGTTAATGATTGTGGGAATGGCGCAGACAGGACAGAGGAAGTTTTGCCAAGATTTACTTTGGAGGAGGGCGAGGGAGGGAGAGAGAGCGCCGATATTTACACGTGCTTAGTGCTCGTCGGCTTGTTAGAGCCTAATGAGCATGCATACGTTTTTTATTCTCGTTCCGAAGCGTAAAATGAAACAGAACGCTCATTTGCAAGAGCACATCGACCTGTTTGCTTCACAGGGTTAACGCTGATATGACCGCTTGTAGTCGGCGCTCATTCCAATGATTTCATTCTAATTAAAGCCCCGGGTGGGCTCAGCTTGTAAAGCCATGCTCATTTCCCTCCTCGCCACACTGGCAGTGAGACAGACCCCATGGAAAGGCCCAGAAGACATTCACAGGGAGAACCGGAGAGATTAGAGGAACTAACGCACACATATTTGTTGGTCTGTGTAACCATGGTGCTGGATTAATGGTCTGCAGTGAGGATCAGGGTGAACACAGAGCAGAGAGGTTCGCTCGCTGAAGGACAGGAAGGGCAGATCCACCACACATACATGTAGTTAGTCTGAAAATCAGGGTGTAAACCTTCACACTTAATCACGTAGCTCGTTGAGTGGTTATGCCAACTGATGTCAGTGTCGGTAATGGTGTGTGTGTGTGTTGCTGTGATCATACACACCCATTCTGTCTTCCATCTTATTATATCTCAACTAGATTTTTAAAAACAAAATCATAAAAATGCAGGTATTTTCCATTTCATCCTCAACATTTTAGTATCAACAGCTTTTCCATTCTTGACACACACACTACCAGACACGCGCACCGACACGACCGCCTAAACAGATTTAAACGGGCCGCGACGTGCGGCTGCAGCGCGGCGACCCGATGGGCCGGGCCACCTGTCAGTCAGCGGGACTCTATCTGAGGCCGGCTGCCAACACAGTTTGTGCCATGACAGACAATGTTCCAGCTCTCTTGCGTTTCTCTCCACGATAATGTCTGTCATTCACTCTTTGCTGCCACTCTTTCTCTGCAGCTCACTTTTTTTTTTTTTGTCACCCCCCGCAACTTAAAATGAGGAGGTGTGGCTGAGGAATGTGTTCTGTACAGACAAAAAACAACAACTGTTCAAATATGGATGTGTTCATATCCTCCATTAAAGAAGGAAAATAAGCTGAAAGTGACAAAAGTAATAATAAATAAAAATGTAATGAACATCATGATGCTGCTTTTGAATTGTGGTTCAACAGAGACCTGTGAACTAATATTTAGTTGAACAACCCTTTGAGCCAATCAGATGTTTTCTGTAACTCTCAGTCAGACTTGTGCACCTGTTGACAGGTATTCTGACCCACTGCTCATCAGCAACGTGCTCTCATTTGTCCGGGACAGTTTTGTTTTTTTAAATTATTCTTTTCAGCCACAGTTCAAAAGCAACGTCTTATTTCACTAAATTATAATTTAGCAAATTTTTATTTATTATTACTTTTTCCAGTTTCTAGTTATTTGAGTGACTGTTGTGGATTTTGCCTTTTCTTTAATGGAAGGAGATGAATACATTAGAGGACGACTGTACATCACAGTGTGCAAAATCTCAAAATTCATGTTCAGGGCAATAAAACGTAGTCCACTCCAATAAGGCTTTCATTAAAACAGTGCATTAGACTTGATTAGTGGGAGTGTGTTACGAGTGAAATATGATCCAGGAAGTGCACTTGGAGTAACGATATGATGCACGTTCTTATCAGTAGTTGTGTAATACTCACAGAACAGGACGTTAAGCCTCTTAAACCTGCAGACTGTCAGAGTGCCATCACATGGGGACCTGTGGCCACTGGACGGTGTGCATTTGCGCTTTTAGCATGACCGTCAAGTGGCATCAGATTCTATTTTTTGACAGTCTGCATCAACCTTTATCTTTATTTGCGATGAGAGGTGGGTCTGCAGCTCCGCCCCAGAGACCAGAGCTTCGTCACCCAGACTAGAGAAGGCTCATCGGGTCAGGAGAGCACCAGAAGCATGCTCGTTGTTTTCTTCAACGTTCTTGGGGTTGCGCTCAGTGAATTCCTTCCCCAGGGTTTGACTGTCAGGGCAGACTTCTACTGTAGCGTCCTGAGGGAGACGATTCTGTGGCAGTGTTGTGGGCCACAGTGCTAAGTGGGTTTTTCTTTGGTTTTTGGCAACAACAACTCAGTCTTTGCTCCCCACCTGCCCTCCTGACTAGATTAGGCTCCGTTCGTCTCTCCTTCTTCTTCCCCAAAATGATATTCTAGTTGTAGGGTCGCTGCTGTGACACAGTTCTGCAGATTCAGCACCCAGATGGCGCTGAACATGCTTTACGTAACAGGACTTCCAGGGAGCGGTCCCAACATGACAGCAGCACCGGGACTAGTTCTGCTCAAGGACACTACTTCTAAGCAGATGGCGGACAAATTTAAATCAGGCTTTTGATTTTTACAGGCGCCGTCTCTGAACCTTTTGATTGAACCTCGACACTTATTTTGTTTTTTTATCACATTTTTCTCGGGATCGTTATCTTGAAGACAAAAATCTGATCTCGTCATCGCCGGACATTAGAACAGACGGCCGCAGACAAACAATAATGTTGAATTATTGCCTTGCAGAAATATTTGAGTAACTTTGGAGATGTGTGGTTTTGGAGACTCTGAACTGAACAAACCTTCTACACTCGTCTAAAACAAACATTAAAAACAGAAAAAGAAAGAAGGTAAACAAGACTAAATTACACATGAAAAACAAGAAATAAATCCAGCGGTTGCACACGGACATGCTCGGCTGCTGACATTTTAGAAATAGAAATCAGGTTCTTCTTTTTTTTAAAAAATGCATCTCCACTTGAATCCGGTGATCTCGGACGCCTGATGCCTTTCAGACAGCGGCGGAAGTCCATCTAATGATGATTCAGGTCAAAGTCTTCTCACACCGCAGAAGAATTACAACAAATCACAGCCGAGGCTTTCAGCTGAGGGTGTTGAAGGACAAGATCCGGTGACTCAGTCGGCAAAGTGGCGACGAGGACATTCGTTATTACCAGCTGACCCAGAATGATGAAATGAATGTCGAACCTAAACACGAGTTTTAGGCGATTCCCCTTTTTCCAGAAAGATTTTATGGATTCATTCAGCTGAAAAATGTCAATTTTTTTAAAGCAAGCTTGTTGTTTCCTCCTCTGCAGTGTGTTTTAGATACACAGAGAGCGGATTATTATTCAAAATAGTTCATAGAAATATTAAATATTGAGGCCACTTAAAATAGTAAATGCTTAGTGAGTGAAAGATTATTCTTTTCACCAAGACTTTTAAATGAAGAAAGGCCAGCTGACATTCATGGTTGTGTGGAATCAAGTGGTTTAATGGTACCAGCACAGAAACTCCTTCCTGAAACCAGAGACCACACTGGAACTGAAAGCTCTATTCCTGAATGACACCTGGAAACTGACAAATTAAAAAAAAGGCATAAAAAGTGGGACTGCCATGTGCGATTTTACCATTTTCAGCCAACCGATTTGTCAAAAAAAAGTTGAATTACTGCACTTAATCGTCTGCTTGGTCTCATTCAGTCGGCAGCTGTTTTGTTAGCGAGCCGCTTCAGGAGCAGTTAGTCCACGTTTAACAGAGTGCCTTACTTACAGGCTCAACCAGATCAGAGCTGGTGATAAATGAAAAGCTGTGCGGTGCAGAGAGAGAGCGAGTGGAAGGAAACCTGCAACGTCCTGATCTCATTAGCTCCCGTGTTAGCCTCAGCCTCAGTGGATTAGCAGAGATGTGCTGAGCCAGAGAGTGAGAGGAAACTCCCAGGGACCAGGAGTCCGGAGAGGAGCGATGAAAGATCAGCGGTGGAGTCCGGGCTGGTGTCTGGATTCCCCCGTTTGGCTCGTCCTCTCCCATCCCGCTCTCATTATCGCGCTCACAGGCGTCCTAATGGAATATATTGACATTTAAATTTCAGCCTATTTTTCTCATTTTATGTACTTGTCCAAAAGCGGCAATAAATGTTTTCTGAAATTGCCCTACTGTTGTCTAAAAAGCCTCGCTGCCAGTTCTCGTTAAAATCAGCGGGTGCCAATTGTTGCATGCTAATGAGCTGTCTTGATTGAGTCGGTATAAAAAACTTTTTTCCCTTCCCACATTGTTACAAGTGCCGAGAGAAGAAACCTCTCCTGACTGAAGCATTAAAAGACCGGAGGAGCTTAAATGTGTGTTTGCGAGAAGGAAATTAGAGGCTGAACACCAATAAAGACGAAAAGCGTCAATGTTATTTTTAATTTTCATGCTCTCGGGATAAAACCTTCATGTATGTGTGCAGGCTTGTGCCGAACATGAAGAAGCCGTGTGCAGGAAAGTTAACCATAAAATCCCTTTATCCCAACTACTGACTACACATGATCATGAGAGGACTGAATTATCTGCATAACTCTTGTGGTTTACAGACTCCTTTCTGCAGCCATTCACAATAACAGTTGATTTATTTTAGTCTTAGAAACAACACAAGGCATCTCTGCACACTTTTATGGAAGTCTGGGAGAACAGGGGTGAACGAGAGGGTCCCACACGTCCGTACAGTTCTCAAAAAGAATCTTTTATCGACAAATATTTCAATTTGACAAGTCAAGTCTAACAATGTCCCGCCTCATACTGAACACGGTGAGGTGTCCGTGCACCGGTGATAACATTTTAAAAATAAACTTTATATTTATTTTTCTGTTAGTCTGTATGACTGTGCAGCTGCAACCAGACACTTTGCTGCACAGGTTTGTTTTTAGATCCAAATGGTTTCTGCTTATTTCTAAATTGTTCTCACTTAAAGCTTCGGGGAGGCTGCAGAGTATTTTAACGGCGCCAAACGCTGCTCTGAACGCCACCGAATAAAACGCTGTCCTCGTTCCAAACGCGAGCTGGCAGTGAGCAAAGAGAGTCAAGTCTCCTCCGTTTCTGATACACATTTCCAATGTTAAGTTGCCTTCACCCTCCTCAGAGAGAGAGAGGAAAAAAAAAAAACACTCTCCATCCTTTTACCCCCCGTCCTTGTAGCTGTTGCCATGGCGACCACTCAGATCCATTCACTGGGTCAGAGATAACCGGCGCTCCCGGTGCCCTGCCCGGGGCCGCGGCAGCTGCATAACCCAAGACGGCGGCTGCACCGTCAGCACCGACACGCTGAGCCTTTGTTTGTGTGTCGCGAGACACACTTCACCTCTGGTTTCTTTTTAGAGATATTCGGACCGGGAACAGATCTGAGGTCGTGTGAACTCCGGCATAAATAAATGAACGACCTCCAGCCAGGGTGGACGGGGAGAGCTGAATGTGCAGTTTGCTCAGGCACATAAATGAACAAATGGATCTCGTGTTAAATGTTGACCTTTGTCATTAGCGAAGCAGCGCGCGGTCACATCATTATCTTCCTGCAGCAGAGCGAGCTCATGTTAAGTGTTTGTGAATGCTTCGTCCACAACACAGCCTGCGCGAGGACGCTCTAGTGACTGTTTCCCACCACTGAGAAGCTCTTTAATGAGATTACGCAGCACCTTGTATACACAGGAGAGTTAGCGCCCAGCTGATACATAGATGGGTAGATATTATTGATCAGTGCTTCTCATGTGTCCGTGTCAGCAGATGGTCTCATGCACTCCAGTTTAAAAACGCAGAAAAAGGTGCTTGGGGTAGTTTAGAAATGGTGTGTTCACTAAGTTTGTCCATCTGAGCTGCTCTGACTGGACTGTTCCTCTGAGCACTGTATGCAGCGCATGTAGCAGAGCACGCATCACGACTCAGTGAATGTGATGGAGCCAGATCAGGTCTTAATAATGAGGTGCTGACTACCTCACTGGAAAAGTAATAAACAATTATTATTTTTGCCTCTCAGTATATATAAGCAGATATCTGAAGAATATTGACCGATATATTGAAATGAGACTGCAGTCCAGTAACAGTCCGGTTCTAATGAGAACCGAGCAGCATGCTAGTTCATGCACTTATCTAAAACTGAATTCAAGCACCAAGAACTATATTTGCATTCGTTTTTTTTCCCACAGCAATGATAGTTTCAAGCAAGACTGCACGAAATGTAAGTCCTGCACAATGACTGTCATGACGGTGCCATCCCTGTTTCATACGTGTCAGAACCGTTTGGTACAACAAAACCAAATGACTCCCAACATAACAGCTAAACTGCTGCACATTTCGATGGCACAGCGAGCCAACCGGCTTCACGTGAGCTCAGAAAGAGGACAACGTGCTCCGTCTGCACACTTCATGCAGAAGACGTTTTAACAATCCTGCTTTGTTCTGCTGTTCTTGCAGCTCGTTACAAGCCGCTGCACCTGTTTCAGTTTGTGTTAGCTTGTTTTTGCAGGCGCAACAGCAGCTAATGGGGAGAGAGGCGAGAAACAGTCGATCGAAAGGCAAATTCGGCCGTCTAACTTTGGCCCGAGTTCAATCAGGTGTGACAGAGTGTTATCCCACCATGCAGACGGTGCATCTGCAGTCCAGCTATCTGTGAACTCAGCCTGTGTGTTTTTCTTCTCCTGCTGCAGCGTGGATACTATTTCATGCTCATTTAAATAACTTTAGATTTGGACTCAGTGATAACACTAGCAGCAGCCACATGAAGGTAATGTGATGTTTCACTGGCAGAAGAGCGATTGTGCGTCATCGATGGTGAGAAAAATGCCAAAGGACGGCTTTAGGGCCTCTCTTCTTACTGTGTACATTCCTCTCAACCTTTGCTTCTCACTCTTTTTCTGAATCCTGGTCTCTATCTAACTCTGTGCAGCTGGAAATGCCTTATCTTGTGTATCCCAAGAGCCTTATAAGAGTCCTCTCTGAAACCCCTCCTCCCTTCTTTACTCCCCCAGAGGTAAGAACTTCTGCCTTCTCCCCCTCTGTCAGAGCATCTGCTTCTCATGCAGTAGCCTGCAGCCCTCTCTGTCTCCCCCACCACTTCCCACTCCTCCCCCCCTCTGGTTTGCTCTGAGCAGAGAAGCTGCCCACGTCCAGCCCGTTACTAACAACCCTCCAGTACTTACCTGCATCCCAGTTCTCCTTGCGGGGTAGAAAGCCCGGGAGTTTGTGACGCTGAATGCCTTCTGTCAGTAATCTTCCAAAGAAGGGAAATTTGTCATCCTCTGTTACGCAGAGACGTTTTACCCATAATCCCACCTGGTCTGTGCATGGAGACAGCTGTGGCTCTAACACACTGCATGCCGGCGCACCGCTCGTCGTTTTTTTCTCCACACAGTTGACTCACGGTTTTTGCCTTCGCGATGCTGAGCTGCTTCGCTATAAAATACAAGTATGTCGTATTTATTTCATCATAACTCCAACCTGAAACATGATAGGATATTATTTTTGAAGTCTTAAGCATGTGATGGTTGGATGCTTTATATCTGATGGATAGGATGCTGTGAGGAGGAGGACTTTGAGTACACACTTGACTTGCAGCAAGACAAATCAGAACGGTGTGTATTTCCTAGCGGATGACTGTTCTGACGCACCTGAATATTGCTTTTGGTTTGATTTATTGGTGAAATGAATATTCTAGCATATGAATAGCGATTCCTTTCCGTTGTTAGCAATGAACCACACATATCAAAGCTGAGGCTGACGTTTGGTTTTTGAATTCAACATTCTTGATTTGAGCCTTTTTCAGTTTAGTGGCTTCGTTACCAGCAACACTGTCTGATAAAGGCAACAAGAAGTGATCCAATATTTTATATGTTCATTACATAAATGATCTTATTGATAAATAAGAGAAGTAGTGTGAGATAGTTACTGTCTGTACAACCCAAACCCGACAGATCAGCAGCAGTAGTGTATGTATTGTGTGAGGGTTTTGTGTTACTGTCAGCAGCGGGGTGGTCCAGCGGGCCTCCCTGTTGGGGTGGGGGGTTCAGTTCTGCTGACTCTGTCACTTTGAACATGAACACAAACCCATTCACACACAGCCGTAGTGTGTGTGTGTGTACCAAACATAAATCTATAGCTGCTGCGTCGCACACACTCATAAACACACAGTACTTGCACAGAAACGCTTCTTCCCGCTCCATTCAGATGAAGGATGGCGACCTCGCACCGGCACACGGCGCGCTGAAATTAGCTGCATTTATTCCGACTGCGACACAGAAACACACGGTTCCTCTGTGTTCCCTCACACACTGCTGCTTCCCTCCCTTGTTTGCTGTTTGTTGTCACATTCATTCCAACCTTCACCTGTTCGAGAGATTGTCGTCTCACGCTGACGCGTTGGACTCCCACCTGTCCTTTCACTTTAATGTCCATAAAACCAAAATCCCATAATAGCAGCCTGCAAACCCCACAGTAGCTTCATACAGCATCCACTTGTGCAAATATCGCTAAGACACCGTTACCGCAAAGCTTTCAGGAAGTCAGAGGTGAGGCGGAGCAGGATTAATCACGTGATCATATGTCTGGATTTTAGAGTCCCGTCACCGTGTGGGGGAATAGCAGCAGATAAAATGCTTCCGATAGATGAAATAGAAAAGTTGCTGGAGCAGATTTGCGCATCCGAATGTTGTGCGCAGAGGCTTTCCCCTCGGCCGCCGCCTCGTCGCCGCTAATGGGCCGTGATGAATCAGAACCTAATCAATGCGCATTAGCATTAGGATTTATTCCCAGGCTCGCTCTCAGCAGCCGGCCGCAGCAGTGGACGGACAAAATCAACATCATTCAGCCAAACCGGAGGAGCTGCTGCTGCTGTCCACAGCCCACACTGTGTTGAATCAGCCGCCTTGTCAGCCAGCATGCTTCATTTGAAGGCCAACACACACACACACACACACACACACACACAGAGTTATTGAATAAGCAGGGAAGGCCACCTCAGTGGATCTATGTGACATAAAGGAAATCGGTCGGTATTGCTCGTAGCGGACAGTGTTGCAGGCTGGATATTGTGCTTCTTTTTCCCACACTAATGCACGCTCACACCAACCTGTATGATGTTTCTGCTGCTAGATATACCACTGCAATAATTGTTTGACTCCTCAGAACGCCAACAGGGGAGACTGTATGTACAGTATGTATAGGCAGCTTTGGACACTGCTGTGCTTCTAGTTTAGCTTGTAACATTACCTGTTTCTGTTATGACCACAATACGCCTCCTTGAGCAAATACTTTACACTCAGAGGATAAGTCTGGGATATTCTGTGTTTTTCTTGAAGTCGCAAAAAGGGAATAAAAAGAGCAAAACCAGCAATTAAGTGATCCCACTAACAGTCAGTGTGTGAAGCTGTTCCGTCTTAAAGCATCAATGAGCCTCATTGTTTCACCGGATCGCCTTCATTACAACGACTGTACGCGCTAACTGTGTGTACATCCGCAGCTGAAAGTAGTCCACAACAAACACTATTTAGTATATTTTGCTTAAATGCACAAGAACGATTCACAAACGTTCTTACAAACAGACGACGTTGGGATTCAGGAAGCACTAAGAGGCAGAAGGATTTGTTAATAATAAGAAAAATACAGAATAAATCAGCCTCATCCTTAAAGTATTTGCCCTGGAGGTGGGAAGTGTGTTTATATTGGAATTGTGTATGTCAGGATTTGTGTTTCTCATGCATCCTGTGAAGTGGTTCAGGTGGACTGGAGATGGTGTCTTCATGAGCTCAATGTGAAATGCCCCTCCATGACTTTATTGTCCTTCCTGTGTTATATTATTCTGAGTTGACTAGCGTGTGTGTGTGTGTGTGTGCTGCATGCCATTCTTCGATGTGTTGTTGTTGTTGTTGTTGTCGTCATAGACTGTGTGCTGTTGCTGGAGCCTGACAGTCTTTCCTACATGTAGAAAAAAAACAAACCCACCACCATTGTAGTTTGTCCTGTCATTCCAGTGAGATCTTTCCCTTTCCACCTCAGTCTTCTTTCTGTTTGGGATGATGTGTGTGTGTGTGTGTGTGTGTGCGTTCTACCTGCATTGTGACGTCCCCGAGCTGCGCATGTTGTCACTTTCTGTTTAACAGCACTTTTCTTTTCCCCTCTTTCCCTTTTGTCCCGCTCGTTCTCACCGCCCACTCTGTTTTTTTCCTTTTTGTCCCTGTTGACTGTGTGCAGCCGTGTTGTGCTCAATCCTGTGCTGTGTTGATTTTGTTGAACCCCCCTCCCCTCACCCCCGGTGCTTCTCTTGTGGTTTTTGTTTTTGTTCTTGTAGTTGCAGGACCCCCGCATGTATGATCAGGTCTATAGGTACTTAGACCTTCCAGGGCAGGTATGTGAAAAATACAGCGATTTATTTTAACACTTGTGTGTGATTGGTGCTACGGCAGCTTCCTGTGTGCTGAAGTGTGGGAGGCAGGGACTGCTGTTTGATAACGGACCGCTACAAGATTCTGCTTTATTGCTCAGCTTCCTTTATTATTAAGTTTTGTTCTTCCGTAAAGTACATTTAAAATGATTTGATTTGGTGGATCAACGGGCATTCCCTGTTCCCAAGCTTGTATGACACAACATTTTCTTGCTTCTGCTTAAGATTCTGTGTGAGTTGTGTCTTCAGAGAGCTAAGTTTAAATTAAAAAGCACTGAGCTGGACAGAAGTCACCAATTTTCAAAGGCTGCTTTTGTATGTGGGTATTTATGTGGCACATGTAAAGTTAAACCAGAGGGTGTGGCAGCTCTCAGAAAGTCAGATTAATGATGACATTTGTGTGTGAATAGTCAGAAGATGCTCCCGTTTTTCTAGATCTGCCTCCACTGTCTTTATCTTTTCTTGCAAGACGACGAGTTATATTTAACAGCTAATCTGTTATCTTCTCTCCTCTCATCTCCTCTCACTATTGTCTGTCCCGTCATCCCCAAACCATCTCCCGCGGGTTCACACTCCGTTTGATTCCTCGCCTACGTCTCCCCCCTCTAACCGTCTCCCCCCCGCCTTTCATCACCTCCTCTGCCAAAGCTGAAGGCGATAGACCGTCCGCAGGAGCCGGACAAGGTACCGCGGGCACCTCACGACCGCAAGAAGGAGTGGCAGAAGCTGGCGCTGGGTGCGGAGCTCGCCCAGGACATTCCCGAAGACAAACACAGGGAGGCCAACGGATCCGCAGGTTACCACGACAACAGGTGCGTGAAGGCGGCTCGCGTGGCTCCAATTAGCCCGTCACAAGTTCCCAGCAGGTGTCGCTTAACATGCACATACATCCTGGTAGCCAGAAATACTTTCATTTTTTATTTAATTTTTCCTTTATTTAACCAGGTAGGTTAATTGAGAACAGGTTCTCATTTACAATAACAACATCATACAGAACAAACAGAACTTCTGATTTGATGCAACAATCAGCTGAATTATCAGCAGGACGCAATTACTCACATCTACAAAAATATATGGTGGCCCAGACCACAGTGGGTTCTACGCTTTACCAACACCGAGGAGATGCAGACACAATGGGGGCGACGAAGGTCCCTCACAGCTCTGATTGCGTTTATTGTGCCTCAGAGCTCCACTGCCACTCATGTTCAGCCGTTTCCCTGCTCGTCAGTGTGATTAAGAAGAAAAGGTTTTTATGCAAATCGGCTGGTCTTGCTGGACTCGTCAGCAACGTGCACCGCTGACACAAAACCTGTCCTGCAAGTGCAGATGCACTTCAAGAGAATGGATACGGCAGCGTTGGACTGAATAGATGGTTGAGTGGGCGTGACTCTGGATGCTGTACCCACAGTGACGGACAGCAGCAGCAGCGTCCGTATTAAAACTGTAGCCGACGTGCATTTACATTAATCTCATGCGTAAAAATCTATAAAACTGGAGCAGCAGGAGACACATTTAGATGTGACTTTCTGTAGCGTATGACAACATATGTTGAGCCCAAATCGAACAGCAGCGTGTGATAGAGTCATGTGATGCTGTGGTATGTTCTCTGAGATGTCTCCATCAGACAAACAGAGTCACTACAAAACACGTCGTTCTTCATTTTATATGGCAGTTTCTGTGTTTGACGCTTTTTAAGCATGACAGTTCATAGATACCTCAAACCTCCACCTCTGATGAAGGACTGTTTGCTTTTATTTTTACTCTAACACGGCTGATGTTGAGCTGCTGTATAGATAGAGGAGTGTTGTAGAAAAGAAGTGTTTTTCCTTTCTTATTTTTTTACATATTTTGATTTAAAGCTCGTAGACTGCTTTGTCTTTCGTGTAATTTAGACCAGCAGAAAGCAAAGTCACTTGGCGTTTAGATGGTGATACGTGTCTCTTGAATGGCAGCACCCACAGAGCGCTGCATCAAGCCCAGACCATCAGCATCACTCACTTCACCCGTCAGTGGTTTCAGAGATGGGTGGAGGTCGGAGGTGTTGCTGTCGGTCATGGTGGGAGTCTGAAGCTCTTCAAGAGCTGGCAAGATGAATTACAGGAGAGCATTGTTCTGCAATGCAAAATGAATTTATTTTTCTTTTCTGACCATTTTCTAATGATTAGAAACATTTGATGCCTTTTCGTGCCCCTAAAAATGAGGTCAAAGAAAAGCACGGCGGTAATTAATCTGCACAATCTGCTCTAAACTTTTAGTTCCCTTTACACGTATCTATAGCTGAATCCACACTGATTAGTCCTTCTTCAACCGGATGAATCAGTTTTACTGCCGAGTACGACGAGTAGAAATGTTTTTAAAAAGGATCACAAGAAAGTCAAAAGAACAGCAAGTGTTGGAAATGCAATGATGCATACAAAGCAACAGAAATATTTACAGTTTGCCAGAATGTGCAAATTATTCATCTGAGAATGTGCAAAGTGACACGTAGAGTGTGAACAACTTGAGATGGATCAGAGGGTAATAATAAAGCTGACGATGAAGCTGCTTGTTCATGTGTTGAGTCTGTGCTCGAGGGTAAAGGCAGGAGAGAAGCTGTGTGGCCTCGTTGGAGCTCAGCTGTTGTTGTTGTTGTTGTTTAGGTTTAAGAGCAAACAACAAACCAGAGTCACATCCTTTGTATTTGAACTTCAAACTAATTCTGCTTTACCATGAAGTTTTTGCACATCAGAAAGTCTTCCTGCAAGTTGTGTTAGATCATAAATCTTTCACATCATAAATGACTCGGGCCTTCATTTAGATATAATTCATGATAAATGAGCCGATTTAGCAGAAGAAGATGAAGACTGTAAATAAAGTGAGGCTCAGTGTAGTTAAAGTGCTCCACATGAAGCGGTGCTATCCAGGTTATGCAGAACGTGCAACTGAACGCGTCACGAGCAACGCGAAGCAGACGTGATTTAAATGATGAAATAAAGCCGTGTTCCTCTGCTCAGGGCTCCCTTGTACATGGAGCACTTGGACGGGCCCTTCTCGCTGGCAGCGCTGCCCTACAGCCAGATGAACGAGCTGCTGAACCGCACCGGGGACAGAATGTATTCCCGACCCCACGACCCGCCGCCGCCGCCGCCTCCCATGCACCCACTGGGAGAGATCAAGCCACCCTCTGTGATCAGGTGGGCCAGGAGACGACACTCGCGCCTCAGTTTCCGCTCTGTTTCTCACTCTTCCATCTCACCTCTGACCTGAAAAAAAAAACAGCTTAAAGGCTCCGTGCAGATTCAAACGACAGGGAGGAGTTATTTATGAATGCAGCCCCATCCCCGTCTCGTTGCCTCGTTTGTCTCCGGTTTTTCCTCCTTGCATACATCAGTTGGTCACAGTGAGTGGCATTCGATTACTTTTCTGTTTGTATGTGAGAGGAGGAAGATTTTTCTTGCTGTTAGAACGGACCAGACGATTGGGATTTTGTGAACCAAAGACAGAGTTTTTAAAAAAACCCCAACAAAATAAGAGAGGGCTTGGAGAAGGGCAGGATCGATAGTGTGTTAAGGCCACTGAGCACATTACAGGTTGTTTTTCTGCTGCGCTCTTTTGCCGCATATGTCACAGTTTGAGGGGATGGAGAGATCTGAGGGAATGATTAAAGCAGCGCCAGAGAAATATCACATTGATTTTTCCACTTGTCCTTGCAGCTACTTTCTCCTCTTTTCCTCCTCGCTCTCATTTACTTCTTCTGACCTTTAGTTCTGCCGTGTTGCCGTTTTTTTACGAGTCGCCATCATCGTGTTTCCTTTCAAAACTTTTCCTACCTTTTTAATGTAGCACACGGAGCAGATATCGGCACAGATTCGGCCTCGAGCGTGTTTAGAGGAAACACTCTGTTTTCCTCCCTCTCCCCACGTCTCTCGCTGGGCTTTTTGTCAGCAGTGCAATTTCCTTCGTAGGAAGAAAATTGATTGTGAACGTGTCGGTCTTTGTGTTGCGAGGTCCTGGTTAATGGCTAGATCTACCCACACAAGCCTCGGCGTCGGTGAATGGCCGATGCTGTTAACAATCTGCTGTTAGTGTGCCGGTTACCGTAAGGTCTAGATGCTCGGGAGATCTCAGCTCTCCTCGAGTCGCCTTTAACCTCTAAATTGACGCGCTGACATTCAAGTAGAAAATTCTTTGTCATCGTGATTCTATCCACGCTTTCAAACTTCTCTGGCGTCGTTTCCAAGAGCTACTGTAGGCACGATCACGAGTCCCGGCAGCTGATTCCGACGCACCGCTGCACATTTTTAATTGAGAAGAAATAATTACATTTAGTCGAACAAGACGAACTGGGATGTTGACATGCGCTTCTCAGGCATCGCTCATGTGTTGACACGCCACTTAGTTGCAACCGTTGTCGAGCTTTCCGCACATACGCAGTTGACGGTGGCAGATTTTGAAAATTGAAACAAGCGCTGCCTGCAGATTTAATCAGCTGTAGCTAGCAAGCTAATTAAGATAATGTTGGTTCCATGAGTTGGTCGAAAACTGCTGACTTCTTCATTTTTCCAGCCGACTCATTTCACAAACAGGACTTTTGATGCTGATGTGTTCTACTGGACGCCCGAGGCTAAAGGCGCATGTCGTGGAAATTTGTTCTTGGATTGCAGCGTGAAGCTAATTAGTCGGGATCTCAGGTGTAACGAGGACACGTGTGTTTTCTCTCTCCGTCCTTTCAGCTCCAGTTCGGGTTTCTCCGACAGCAGACCCCAGTCTCCAGCCCGGACAGCAGGCCTCAACTCCAACACTCCTCCTCCTCCGCCACCTCCTCTCCCCCCTCCTCCTCCGCCTTTACCCTCCTCAGGCCTGCGGGGCACCCCTCCTCCCCCTATTCCTCCTCTCCCGGTCCAGCAGCAGCCGCCGGCCATCCCGCCTCCCCCAGCTCCCCTCCAGATCGCCCCGGGAGTGCTGCACCCGGCGCCTCCGCCCGTGGCGCCTCCCCTCCACTCCTCGTCCCCGGCCCGTCTCCAGCAGGTCCTGGACAAGGGCCCATTGGCGGGCTCTGGGACTCAGTCCGACGGCAGCATCCTGCCTCCTCCTCCGCCGCCGCCTCCCCTGCCCCTCCCCGGAGCACGGAGCTCGTCGCCCTGTCCGTCAGGCCCGCCGCCCGTGCCGGCCTTCCCCTCAGCAGGAGCCATGGCCTCCCCGCCGCCCCACTCCCTCCACGACGTGGGGCTCAAGAGGCACCATCCAGCCAACCTACCGCCCATCAGCGACGCTCGCAGCGTCCTGCTGGAGGCCATCAGGAAAGGTGAGAGGCGCTTTGCAAATGTGTTCAAAAAGAAGTTCTTTATTTGTTTTAGTTTTTTTTGCCATTTGGCTTTAACAGACAGGATAGTCGAGAGGAAGGCAGGGAAGTAGGAGAGAGTGTGAGGGAAGGACCTGCAGAAAATGGTCATGGGGTGGATTTGAACCAATGGCCGCTGCATGTATGGGTTGCCCAGTCCACCGGTTGAGCTGCCAGGGGGCCCGCAAGAAGTTCTTTTAAAAGACGGCGGATCCAGATGTTCACGGTTGCAGATTCACTGCCGCTACTGCTTTAAAACAGTTGACTTCTGGAGGTTCTTGATCAGGGGTGTCCAATCCTGGTCCTCGAGGGTCACAGTCAATTGAATCAGGTGTGTTGGAAGAGGGGACACATCTACAACATGCAGGACTGTGGCCCTCGAGGACCAGGATTGGACACCCCTGGTCTAGACGTTCTGCAAGTTCTAAATAGCCTAGAAGCTCTGCAAGCTCCACAAGTTCTGGAAGTACCAGAAGTAATTCCTTCTTTTATGTTCTTCTCAGAAGTCCATAGCTTCAGCCAGTAACGGTGGAAGTTGAGAGAAAGTTAGTTCATAATCAATTACCTGATACGTGGATAATGAGCTACTGCTCTGACAATCAGCTTCTTTTTTAATCCTTATTGAAGCAAAGCAACAAACTTTGCTTACACGTTTGTGTACCAAACACTAAGTACATCTATATGAACTAGGTGGTAAATGATGGTACAGATAAACTACATTTATCTTTGGACTGTCCGATAAACACAGAAGGAGCCTGTATTAAACCTACTGGGTTCTTTCACACACCGAACAATTAATTAGAAAATAATCAGCAGACTGATAATGAAAACAACAACTAGTTCTAACCCTGAACGAGCCTTTTGTGGATGAAGCACTTCCTGTCCACTATTTGATTCCTTATGTGCTCCTCTTGCCAGCAGACGTGTCTAATGAGATGCCAGATTTTAAAATGAGCTCTTATATCAACGAGATAAAACTTTAGCAAGCAGCACGAGTCCTCGGCTCTATCTCAGTCGGCTGAATTTTGCTTCACTGCGGTCCTGCTTTGTGATCTTGGTTTATCAGATGACTTTCGTTTTACACCCCAATTACATTATTCTTTATTAGCCATTAGAACAGAAATGTGAGCCGTGTCCGTTTCCCTGCTGCAGGCATTCAGCTGCGCAAAGTGGAAGAGCAGCGAGAGCAGGAGGCTAAACACGAGCGGGTCGGCAACGACGTGGCCACCATCCTGTCGCGCCGCATCGCCGTGGAGTACTCCGACTCCGAGGACGAGTCCGAGTTCGACGAAGGAGACTGGATGGAGTGAAGGCGGCGAGGGCAAAGAGAGGAGCAGCGTTGGCGACGGAGGACAAACGTGTTCAGGTGACCAACACCAAACCTCGCCATCCAAGAAGAGAAACATCGATATCGCCCACGTTTCCCCCGTCAGGCTTTTTTATCTCGTCATATCTCTGTCTCGTTGTGGTTTGTGTTCGGTGGAGAGTCTCCACGTCGCCCTCGTCGGTCTTTCTAGTGTTCCCAGAGAATTTCTTTTTTTGCATTCATTCTGTTCTGCACTACTACACGACCTTGTTTCTGCTGGATTTCTTGGTGATGAAATCCCCCATGTTTACTATTGTTATACATGAAAATAACTTTTTGAAGAGCCACTTGTTTTTGTTTCTTATCTGTACGTTGATGTTAAAAAAAAAAAAAAAAAGAACACACAAGAAAAAAAGAAAAAGGAAAAATGAAGGCATGTTGCATCTATCTTTAGTTCTTCAACATAGTTTTGCCACCTTGTGGCCGAACACGGCATCGAGTGAATGCTGCTTTATTTTATCCTCTTTTATTTACCTTTTACTGCCGAAGCATTTTGCAGTTTTAACAGGCCAGTAGTTTCCAGTACTGACCGCTACACGAACAGTTTGAACACCAGCTGGGTCGTCTTCTGTTTTCCGTCTTGTTACCAGGACTGACTTCACCACTAAGAACAAGCAAAAGATTGTGTCGCTACGTCATGTGATGATTGTTGTGCGGTTGAAATGACGATGGGAAGCATTCGGCTGCTGTGGCCACACGTGTGCGTATCCATCCACTGACATGTAACCTTTAAGCCCAGGGAAACGTACGCCAAGAGATTCACTTCTTCTGTCTGTCCAGGTTCAGAGGAGCCACTTCCGCTCACGTTGACATCAGGCAATGTCAAAGAGAAACACTTAAGCCATTGATTTGGAGTGTATTCAGCTCCCGTCGTTTCCTCGATTTTACGCAACAGAGACGGACGCTGGAAGTGATTTGACGCTGTAGATGAGTTCCTGCCTCGCTTGTTGTCCCTGATAAATATTGACGGCGTGCCCACGATAATGAGAATCCGACCAACAACGGGTACAAACCACTCGACATCACCGAAGGCAGCTTTTCCCGCCCCTCAGATCCCCCTTTTACTGTGTAGCTGCCCGAGAAGCCTCGCCTCGTCCGGCTCCACGACAGCAAGAGTAGATTCTGCGCGATACTGCCTTCTGATCCCCGAACAGAGAGGTATTCATTCTGCCTTGTTTGGCTCATTTCACAGAAAATGTCTGCCATCCTTTTCCGTTCGTTCGTTCTTTTTGTTTTGTTTTTTTTTCTTCTACTTGCCTTATTGTTCGTACAAAACGTATCGTTGAGTTGATGAATGTATTGTGCTGTTACTACTTACTTGCCTGCGCTTGTATGGATTTGCTGTTTCTATGTTCGGGTGGGAAAAAGGGACCCTGGTTTAAAAAAACAAAAAAACAAGAAAAAAGATTCGATCAATACTGTATACCATGTAACTTATGTAACTGTTGACTGTAACAGTTTGCTTGAATTAATAAAACTCTAATGTTATGTTTCAGCGCTACGTGCTAACGGTTTGTCGTCGGGGAGTAGAGCTTCTCGTCTCAGCCCAGCTCTGGTCTTTAGCTTGATTTGATCACCGATGATCGTACACGAGCCAGGATTTCTCAGTTTGACTGGAAATTGAACTCCTTAAACTTTCTGAGGAGAACCCTAAAAATAAAAAGTCAAAATTAGAGACGATTACTTCTTTGATCCTGATTTTAGAATCAGATGAACGTAGCCAGAAAACATCGTCCTAACTTACGCTGAAATGTTGCGTTCTTGGTTTAAGAAGTTCATATGAGTAATTCCAGATTAAATTTAATAGAACCACTGGTGTGACTGATTGCTAGTCTCAAACTGATTCAAATAATTTCAAAATAAAAGCACACCATTAATTCTCGTGTCCAAGATTGACAAATAAAACTGCTTCCTCCACACACAGGAACAAGTTAGGTCAGGGGTGTCCAATCCTGGTCCTCCAGGGCCACAGTCCTGCATGTTTTAGATGTTTCCCTTCTTCCAACACACCTGATTCAAATGATCAGGATCATTATCAGGTTTCTGCAGAGCTTGATAATAAGCTGGTGTGTTGGAAGAGGGAAGCATCTAAAACATGCAGGATTGTGGCCCTCGAGGACCAGTGTTTGACCCCCCTGAGTAAGGTGATGAGAACCACGAAGGTCTTTTTATTGGGATAGCATCGGGTTAACTTGGAGACATGTTTACTTTCGATGCACTTAAATTGCAAAAAATATACGAATGTGCAAATGAGAAATAATCATAATAGTAAACTGCTCTATCCTCCATTTGTCCTTAACTTTTAGTTGATTACCGTCTGTTTGCTCAGAAGGTGGAGGTACTGATACGCCAACAGGAAGGCTATGGATCCTACATGGTGGAATCTGAACCAATAAATTAGCTCATACATGGAATTCACCCTAAAAAGTTAATACTGCAAAAGCTCAGCAGACTAATTATCAAGTCGGGTGAAGCTGTCTCACTTCGTCCAGGTGCAAATAGATCTTATCTAAGGAAACGTCCCCAGTGATCCACGTGAACCTGCCTTTAAAAAACAGATAAAACAGAAACTTGATGGGCTCACACGCCGCCACACATTCCTCCATTCCCCGGTTCTCCCTCATCACGTTCTCACTTAACTCATCTTCTCACCTCTTCCCTCCTCCGCCTGTTTCCTCCCCGTCGTCTCTCTGAACAGAAGGGATGCTTCTGGAGTTTTGGTGTTTATTATTTTGTCATTTTTTGTCCCGTCACTCTTTATCCTCTAAAGCCTGCGGTTTCAAAAGACGCTCTGGGCATTTCAGCTTTCGTGTCAGGGCGGCAACGCGACATCTGCGCCCCGCAAAACACGTCGGCGTGGGGACTGGAAGTTGGCGGCGTGGTGAGGGGTTTCTCATGTGGCTCGCCGGTAGGAGGAGGAGGCTTATTAAAAAGTGAGAGTGTGCACGCGTCTGAGGGGGAAGCTGATGAAAAAGAGATTTAATTACCAGATACAGTGTGTTATTCTGCTCATGCTGGGAAGATGTCCAACTGTTCCACCTTGGAGGGGAGCTGTCTGATTTGTTTTCTCCCCGACATTAAACTGTAGTCAACAGACCTGAAATTGCATTTGCGAATAATCATCAGCGGCTGTACTTTAGTTTCACACTGATGCGTTGTGCCACAATCAGCTTTAGAGCTTCCTATTTGAATTATGCTTGTGCAAGAATGTTCTACCTGCCTGCACCTCATAATTTACTGCAAAAAAAAAGGCTAAAAATAAGACTCTAAGTGTTTGTCTTTTCTCTAATCTACACAGAAGTGACAGCTTATTGAAACACTTCCCCCAAGTGGACATCATTTGTACAGAAAGCCTTTCATGAGCCATGAACTTGTGTATTTCTAGAGGGACGGCACAGTAAACTTAAACACTATTAACTACCTAATGACGGAAAGTTCCTGGAACAGACTGACACTCCAAAATACGAGCACGTCATCTGTTTATTTTCAAGTTGCATTGACACCGTTTTATATTCTATCAAGGCTTTCCAAAGATTTGTAACCAAAAAAAAAACATTCAATTTGTATAAATGCTGTATAAACATAGCTGCACCCAGTAATGCAAACAAAAAAAAAGAGAGAGAAGGCAAAGCAGGGGCAGGTCAGACTGAAATGAATTCACAGCAGAATACATTAAGACTACTTTAGTTTGGAAGCTTTTGCATTACACAGCACAGTTCGGGCATAAAACACAACCTAACACTGGTGTAGTTTAAAAGGAATTCATTACTAAAAACAGTGTTTTCACAAGTTATGAATGTGATTCATCCTGATCTAGATTTGCTATATATGTAAAAACTGCATTTGTTCTTTACAAACTGAGGAGTGTCACAAAGAATCTGCACTTTTAGAAAACATCAATTCTATCAAGATCTACTCGAATTCAAATATATATACGGTAAGAATAGCAGCTCATCTATTATTAAACACAGCTGTTATAAAGACGTAAGGGCAGGGTGGTATCCCAAAACGATAAGAACTGAGAATCTAAAAAAACAGCTTAATGTCTTAAGAAGTTTTGTGAGGTGGGGATTTAAATACTCAAGCACAACAGACATTTTTATGCATCAAATGGAATGCCCCCGTGATACAGATCCAACCCTGAGGGGCTTTAAACCCGGCTCTGCTGGTTGACATTCAGCCCCATCAATCAGATAAGACACCCAGTAACTGCAGTAGGATAGTATTATACTGTATAAGGCTGTCAACTTGGATGTGTCGGTCTTTCCAAAGGTTACACTCTAACACACACTCATGGATGTTTCACCCATTTTGTCGCCCTCACTCTCACCTTAGTTTCTGTCTTTCAAGTTCTACCTAAAGTCTGCTTTGTTTCGGTATCTACATGCTGCCACGGCATCTGCAAAGGGTTCAATCTTTCCCTGGTTTGTCATTTCACTTTGAGGGTGTGATTTTTCCTGCGAGGCAGCGTCTTCTGGACCTGGCGGGCCCGAGTGCCAAAACCGAGAGACTGCAGGGACTCGGTGATGAAGCGCTGCGTCGGAGAGACGCACAACATCACCAGCAGCTTGGCGTCGCCACCTAGTGGACGAAGGTGGAGAGGAACAAGGGAAAGGAGACGGAGACGAGGATGAAAGGATTATATGTGATTACATGACGTGTACGTCTTTGTCTTTACATGGGAGGCACCGTTGTGTGTCTGACCTATGGTGTCCTGCAGCAGGTGAGTGAGTTTGCTGTTCCTGTAGGGGACGTGAGGCCTCTGCTCAGCCAGGGATCCCAGGACATCGGACAGCGCTGACAGGCTGCGATTTATGCACGACACCTCCCACAGAGCTGCACCCGAAATTCCCGACATACCTGGTAGACAGAAGCAATAACGTCAGTCCATGAGCTCGGTGAACAGAGCTCTGTACTGTGATGCAGGTTTCAGGGTTATCGAGGTAACTTCAGGTTCAACCCTGAATTTACAGTGTTACAATGGCGGTTTACTTTGTCACCATGGCAACCTATGCTGCACATCTGGAGGACGGGAGTTTTCAGAGATCCGTCTTTTCTTTCCCTGACCAGCATAAATACGAGAGATACAGAATGTCAATGGTGGGAATTCCAGGAATCCTTGCTTTATTCAACAGAGACTATTTAAAACACTTCAGAATGTAATTGTTGACCTTTTAAGATTTGCAGCAAACTCTTGAATTATGTTTTGTATTTGTTCTTTTTACTTTCGAACAGATTGCAGCTGAAAGAGTGAAGCTAGAACTGTCCTAAACGTCGCAAGAACATGCTACATCTGAGCAACACGTTTTGGCGTGAAATAAAAAAAAGTCATACTATAGCATGTCGTTTTTGTCAAAACAGGTCATGATTCAGAATGTCGTCAAAACGCTTCAGGATGTAGTACACAGTGGATATACTTCAATGCATGTCGTAGAAATCACCTGAGGAAAGTATTTCGCAAAGAAAAGTCATTTTGAGTTTTGGTGTGAAATAAAAAAGTCATGCTATAGGGCCGCTGCTATAGCTCACCTGGTTGAGCTGG
>NW_007579030.1:0-22730 GCF_000690725.1 Stegastes partitus | reverse complement strand
ATGTCAACCAGGAAGTAGCAAAACCCTGGCTTCATTTTCTCAGTGCAGAAACCAACGGGTGACGTCACGGTAGCTACGTCCATCTTTTATACAGTCTGTGGTTTGGACACAAAGTGATGCTGTGGGAGTGTTTCTGTGAAGGACTCTCACCCAGGGCCAGTGCGTTGGGGCTCTTGGAGGAAATGGTGAGGGTGACGATGAGGTGAGAGCGTGACGAGTCGGTGTGGACGAGGGTGGGACAGTGAGCCCTGAGCTTCAGGACGCTGCTGATGATGTGCATCACCTCCGAGGCGTTACACACTGGCCTGTGAAGCAGACAGGGAGAGGGTCACACATAAAAGCCATCACGCTGAATGTTGTTTCATAAAGCTGCTGTCGGCGTTTTAGTGTTGACACCAAACCAGATGCCTGAGTCGTGATCATCCCGGTGCTTACCAACCGCCAACTCTGCAGTTCTCTTCTGCTCTGTTGAGAGCACCGTGGTGTAAGTCATGGCTCCCGCTGTGTCGCCCACTGTTCTCTCTTTGATTCACCTTCACCGCGCTCACTGCATCACTCTCAGCCACAGCAGGCATGTTCTCAGCAGACTATCACTGGATTATTGATGCTATTGATGTATCAGCCAATGTTTTTCTATAAATGTACATATATAGGAGTAAGAGGTGTTTCACAGACTAGTTGAAGACACCACTCGACTCTGCACCACTGTCTGTGATGTGGACTCTGCTACATGTGCTGCAGACAGTGCTGAGAGTAACTGCATGATGACATTATTCCTAAATTATGCATTATCTGCATTACGTTCTGTATAAAAGTTTTCATTCAGCACATATCAGACAACACATATACTGATATATCTGTGACAGCTGATAATATCGGCCAACCACACTTACAGTGACAAAGCTCTGATGAGCCCGCTGTCGACCTGAGTGGCACCAAATGAAGGACAGTCACATTCAGCAGATAGCTGGTGAACACTGTGGAGCATTTAGAAGCTAAAGACATGATAGAAACCAGCTAAAAGACTAACTGTACCTAAAAACCGAACCTAAAAGTACACCAAAAATGATCTGATTGTGAAAATTTGGTCCAGTTTTTCTTAAAGTTATGGATTAAACCCCTAAAAACTCATCTCTATGTATCAAAGTTACATATTTAGGAGTTTCTGTCTTTAAAAATATTAATTTCCTGCCTTAAAGTGGCTTACAAGTAACTCCATAGTGTGGCTTACTTTAGAACGTGATCTGATGGTCCTTCCCACCAGCTCACCTGTGACTCTGCTGTGAAACTGTTCTGCAACACACAAGGGCGGATTGTAATACTGGAGTATTTCAGCCGTGCATGTTTGAACTGGAAAGGCCCACTCTGCAAGTTGGCAGGATTGGCTTCGTAGGTTTGTTATGTTCTAGCATATAAAATACATGTTCACAAATTAAGAACAACAGATTTTCACCAGAGGGGGTCTTTAAAATGATTCACTTCAGGTGAAACAACGATATATGTACTTATTTTTGTAACAGTGGAAATACTGGAAGCTCTTATTTGGATGATTCGATGGAACTTTCTCAGAAATTTGCACATTCATTTGCAAGTCAAAAAAATTAATTGTCTGCTTTCGGTTGCCTTTGATTCTTGTTTAGTCGAGAAGAATTTTAAACATCCCTCATTTTAGGTAAAGTTTTATGCAGAAAAAAAAAGAAGAAGAAAAAAACCTATTTGTCAGCAGCTTTTGTCTGCTGCTCTCAAGAGTCAAGAAAACGTTAACGCAGGTTTTAAGGACTAAATTATTCAGATTTCTAGTCGACCTGGAGACGGAGGAACTTTGCAGCATCCTGGAAAACATGACATCTGGCCTCGCTGCTGTGACGAATAGCCTATTTACACATCAAGCAGCTACAGAACAGCATCAGCATTCATTAGGAGTCGTTCACCTCCCTTCTTCTTTAGCTTCATTGTTCTCACCGCTATCGAATGTTGAAGAAAAATATCTGGCTGTTTATCTTGTTAAAGCCCCATAAACGTCTGCGCGCAGCTCAGTGCAGCATCGAGTGGGTTGAGCTGCTTTTATCTGCCCACTGAAGCTGGAGGTAAAGTTGAGGAGAGCAGAGTTTCTGTTTGCAAAAATTGAGAACTAAAAAAAAAAGTTACGAAGCTCAACAGAGAAAGCGGCACCAGGTGGTTGATAAATCTATGTGGTCTATCAGTGTGAACACCTTCTTCTCACATGTTCATCACTTAGAACACTGTAGAACTTTCATTATCAAACTTCTGCTGCAAAACAGCGTCAATCAAAAACCATCTCCAAACATACATAACCCAGTCTGAAGAAGCTACACAGCCTCACATCCTTTATACGGTGAATAGGTTGCACACATTCCCTCGGCTCCGGCTCTACTCACTCATATGTGAGGGAGGTGACCTGGCTGGTTCCGGAAGACGTGGTGATGACGTCCCTGCGCTGGCCGACGGCCCGTCCGTGGTCGTCTTTGGCGAGCAGGTCAAACACCTCGTTGTTGTACACCTCCATCACCGACACCTCCACCGTGTGACTCTCGGACGGCTTCTCAGAGATCAGCCTGGAAGGTGACAGGAGAGCAGACGCACAGTCGTGGACGGCTACAGACAACATCCCACTGAAGCAGGATGCAGTAAATCCTGCCGAGGTTTTCACGAGAGGCTACATTCTGGACATTTTGAACTGAACAAACAGGCCTTTCTTGTCGCTCACCGGAACAGCTCAGCGGCAGCCTTGGGGATGATGCCCTGCTGGGCCTCCTGCTGCAGGCCTGAGCCATCCTGGGATCCTATCATGGTGTGAGTCTTTCCACTGCCTGTCTGCCCGTACGCCATAATGCACACATTATAGCTGCAAAGCAAGCAGGAACGTCACACAGAACGAATGCTGCAGCCGTACGTCGTGCTGTTTGTCGTGTATTTTGTTCAATCCTCCAAACACAATTACAGATGTTTAAAGAAATGACACCTTATCGTGCTATTTTCACACTTACCCATCCAGCAGGGATGTCAGGAGCGACTTGACTTCCTCGAACACGACGTCCTGTGAGTCCTCTGGTCCGTGCACTCTGGACGAAACACAATTGCCTCGTTGATTAATTAAAAAAAATAAAATAAAATCAGTCATAATTATATCACTATTGGCTTTACCTCTCAAACTCAAACATCTTATTTTGCACTGGCATCCCCGTCTTCAAGCAATTCACATTCACCGTGTCCTGAAAAAAGCCAACCAGGAGTGAGTAGAAGGTGGAGCAGGTGAGCAGCAATCAAAGAAAATCACTTGTGAGAGTTGAGAAAACTCACATCGCTGATCGCATGGATGACTTCCTCTGATGACGCAGGCCTGAAGCAGAAATGCATGACATGGGATTTTTTTTTTTACACTTTCAAACACAGAAAAGCTGCTCTCATGCCTTTTAAAAAATCATTTCTGATGTGGATGCGAGCTGACCCACCCTGATCCAGAGGTCTGGACGTGGTCAAAGTGCAGAACTGGACGCACCCTGCAGTGAACCCTGATGTTCCCTCTCAGCTCCTGCAGCCAAACAAACACCAGAGAGCACAGGATTAGCCGGAGTTCTTCATTTATCTATTAATCCAACAGCGCTTCTCCTCACCATCAGCATGTTGTGAAGCTCTTTCCTCTTCTGCCTCTCAGCTCGGCACCTCTCTTGCTCTTCCTCCAGAGAGCGCTCCAGGGCTGCGACGCGATCCTGCAAATCTGGACACGGAGGGAAAAAGTCCCGTCGACACTGAACAACATGAAGAGTCTTCTATTGTTAAGTGGTGCCTACAGATATTCAGCTTCGCGTTGTGATCTTTTCAGTGACAGAAAAAGGGACACCTCCACCTGTTTCTATCTGTTCTGTGGTGTTCATGTTTGAATTCAGTCTTTAATCCTGGAGTGCACCAGGACGCACACTTGGCAGCAAACGGTTCCATTCAGGCTGAGACACTCGCTGATTATAAAAAGAACTGAATTTCGGATGTTGATTGAAAGTTAATTGAAACACAAATTAGTCTTAAAAAAAATCCACATAACAGAAGAAAAAGACCTCAGATACGTTGTTTTATGGTGAATTATTACTGCAGCCGTATGGACCTGTGAACTCTTTGTTTAGAGTGTTGATAACATTTAGAAGATAAAGGCACGAGTTATTCATAAAACATGAAGGTGCTGCTGTTGCATCCAAAATATTAGTTTTCCAATCGGCTTCAGGTCTTGTTTCTTCATCTGGGTTCAAAGTAATCATCTCCAGTATTTCCGATGGGATGTCTGGTGCTTCAAATCTCAATTTCGCCAAGATTTGGAAATGATTCAGGCTGTCTTTGTTGTTTTTTTTTTAATATATATATTCGTAGCCAGAGGAAGCTTCTGTGCAGCAACCACAGCTTTATCATTTGTGGAAAATTCAAACAGTTTGTGTCTGAATAACAAATACTTACAGGCACAACACCAAACAAAGCACAACAACAGAGTAAACCTCAGTAATTGAAATCACAGAGCAGCATTTCTCTTCAACTTCATCAACTGGCATCAACAATAAAAGCTTGCGGCACAATGTGCAGCCTGTACTCAGGCTAATCTTGGCCAGAGCTTCTGACAAGATCACTTCCCGCCAATCACCTGCGACGGGGTGACCAGCTGACTGGTTGAACTGCTTTTAACCGCTCAGTCAACCTTGGACAACCTGGGAGGGAGGGCGGTGAGAGGATTACCGGGCAGCAACACATCCTTACCGAGGCAGAGGCAGCACATTACCTGTAAGCCACTTCAGAATTATAGGTGCACGGAGAGGGTGAATGAGAGAGTGAGAAAAGTTAATGGAGGTGAGCGGCAGAAAACCTTGCCCAAAATAGCCTCTATTGAAACAGCCTCCTACTCAGCAGCAGACTGAGGAGCTGAGAGGATGGTGGTGTACAAGTTTGGACTCCCTCTGCCTCTGTTCAAACACTGTCCCATACCATCTTCTCTTCATGATCAATCTGTGGTATCTAATAGAACATGTGCGCATCAGCAGCCTGTAAATGAGCAGAAATATTTCTACGCAGATGACAGCCGATTGTATGTCCCCTTAAAGCCTGGTACCAGCAATGTCTTTCATATTCGGGCCTGCCTTTCTGAAATAAAAACTGGATGTCCAAGAACTTCCTGCAGCTGAATGACTCCAAATCTGAAGAGATTACAACTATACCTTCCTGCTCTTGCAGCATTAATAATCTTTCCTCTAATCTGGGTTTCTAAAGAAGCCTGCGTAGGTGTTATTTCTGACTCTCAGATGTCTTCTGATACTCAGGTGACCAAAGTGATGCAGTCTTGTTTTTCCCAACTGCAAGAAGTAAACAAGATCTTCCTCAGATTTAGATAAGGTCATCCGTGCTTTCGTCTCATTCAGACGTAACTGATGCTTTATTTTAGTATCTGAAAGCAAAACATCCAAAGACTGCAGGTAACTCAAAATGCTGCTGCCAGGACACAGAGGGAAGCAGCCACATTAGCCCAGTCTCTGCTGCCCTTCACTGGCTACCTGTGAGTTTTGCAATAGATTTTGCTGCTTGCTGTAAAAGCCTTGAAGGGCCAGACTCCCGTCGGTGTCTCTGATTTGCTAATATTCAGTGTCACATGTAACATCTCTTCTTGAAATTGTTGTTTTTTTTATTGTTGGTGTTTGTTAAAATGATCGAAATCTATTCTATCTTTGCATCATGTCTACTTTGGATCTTATTTATCTTCTATCTGTTTTTATTGTAAAGCACTTTGTAACTTTGTTCTGAAAGCGGCTATACATTAAATAAATGATACTGGCTGAGGCATGATTATTTGGTCGACTCTCACCAGCCAAGGGTGGCGAAAACTCATTTCCCTAACTTAAGCAATGCCACAGTGTCCTGTTAAAGCACTGATGGGTTTTCTGGCTCCATTAAATTAAATTAAACTAAACCGAAGTACCACAGCTCAGTCTTAAGGGCAGAGTTTAAAGGCTGCTACTTGTTCAAGCTCAGTGCACCCAAGATTCAGCCAGACGTCCAGGTCCCTTCAAAACAACTCCTTCAGAGACGCAGCCTCGAGGAGACATAGAAGATGCTACTGGTACTCACTCTGAAACTCATCTCCACGGTGACCATTTAGACCAGAGCTGGCTTGCTCCACTTTCTCCAGCAGCTGCTTGCTCTGCTCCTCCAGCTCAGTGGCAAAGCTCACGTACACCGCAAACAGCTCGCTGAGGTCCTGCTTCACAGCCTGCCACCAAAACACAGAGCACAGGCTTCCGTGTCCTTCAGTGTTTCCATAGAATCTGACCATTAGACATGCAGAAGAATCACCATCTACTGTGAACACAAACACATTTCATACCTGGACGTTAGAGAGCAGCTTGACGAGGGCTGACTGGTTGATCTTCTCAGCGTTCGTCTGAAGCTGATGAAGGGTCTCTGACTTGGCGTCCTCTTCATGGTCCCGACGCAGTTTCGCCAAAGTCTGAGAAAGATTTCACATCCCCCTGTCATTAGTGAGACACGAAACAACTGCTGACAAAAGATGATCCATGTAGTTAAAGAACTTCACTGTAACACAACACATGAGTGTATGTGTTGGTCAACAGATGAGAGGTTCAGTAAAGTCAAATTTCCTTTGAAAGTAGATTTCATCAAACAGCTTTTATTTTATTGTGTTAACATTTTAGGCTGCAGAATACATCAGAACATTTATTCCAATGCAGCATCTATACTGTCAATAAAGGTATCCGTGTGCATTTTTAGGCGCTTTTTATGTTTATTGATGCATATTTAGATGTCATCAAATTAACTATGATATACAATAACATGTACACTACATACGATTAGACAGACAGACAGAACCAACACTTCTTTTTTCTATCAATTGTCACTAATTGTGTCACATTTTAGAAATATATCTACAGTATTAAATTTGAATTTAACATATTAATCTATTTAAAATGTGAAATATGAAATATATTAAAAATATTTATAAACTTGTAATAAATTTGTGAATTTATTTTAATGGCTTTTTTATGTCGAAAATGTTTGATTTTCTTTAAAAAAATAGATTTAATGTTATGGTTATTCACAGTTAGAGGTTTTTAATGTTATTTTACATTAGGCATATAAATTCACTGTCATTTTTGGGGAATTTTATTGTAATTATATTGATAGAAAATATAGAAATAAAAAAATATGTAAGACATAAAAGGGGGGAAATTACAGATCTGCTCATTAGGGTTCAAGATGAATTAAATTGCATGATTCCAGTCGGACAGCAGCCAGCAGCCTGGTGGATGTGAGCGTACATCATCATCATCATTATCATCATTTAGCAAAAAGTGAAACAGAACCATTCACACAAAAGCCCTTCATGCCATTGTAGAGGTGACTGAATAAATACAGCTACATCATAATAGAATGTAATGTCCACACTCTACAAACAAACGTTTAGGCTCAATAATTCAATGCATCAGTCTTTTTGAGTTGCAACAACTTCTCATGAAACTATGAAATTGAATGAACTACGTTGGATTAGGGACATTAGTCTTTGCTGTACAATCAATAGTGGTATTTTAAATGACTAATTATGTAATGATTGGTAGCATGAACCCAACTCATTTAGCATCAAGCCAAGTTTATTTAATTTACTATGATTAGATTTTTGCTATAAATCAATGAATGCACACATTTGAGATTAAACTACACACAATGTCAAGTTGGTGTCAGCGTTATAGTGTCAACACATCTCATTAAACTGTGTTTGTAGCTGAAATGTTTGTCTTAATCAGAGCCCTGAGAGTAGAAAACACCAGAATAAAACGATCAGAAAGCCCCCGTAGGCTTAAGCCTGTGTGTCATGAATGGCAGAAATTCTTACCTCGGCCAGTCGTAAATGAAGAATAGCATTCTCTGTCTCCAGTTCAAGTATTCGTTCCTCTTTGCTCTGAAACACAGTGAAATATGTCCCCAAAGGACATTTACAAGCAGTTTGTAAAGCCTTAATGGAGCTAAAGGAGAAGGCTTACAACAATATATAACAAACTAATCCCTCTGTTTGGCATTCACTACATTCCAACAGTGACTTACCCTCAATTTGTGCTCCAGCAGATGTACCTGATGTGCAAATATTTGGTCCCTGTTGATAAAAAGAGGCATCTTTCTAGAATGAGAAGAAGCCAGCAGAGTGGAGATTGCCTGGCCTCGTCACTTTCCTCCCCAGCTGATCACGTTGTGTCCTCTCAGGTCAAATAATCTGATTAGTACCGATCAACAGCAACTCTCTCAGTCTGAGTTTAGCCCTGTGTTCACACGGGGCGGGACAGCAGCAGCCTGGATATAAATAAAACGTACGCTTTGGTACATTTATGACTGTGAAATGGTCCAATATTCCTAATTTAAGGATGTCCTCTGTTACTGAAACCTCAGATGAGTTAGGTCCTGCAGTGAGGACATAATTAACATGTTCTAATGTGATATTATAGGCATGACAGTGTTTTAAAATGAGAAGGACACCATTTCTGAGGATAAAGCTGCACTTGAGGCTGAAGTGAGCTTCTGATATAGCAGTTAAGGGAAAAGTTAAGGGAAACCATTTTAATGCACATTTTCAGGTAAACCCTTAACTCCATCCTAAACTCACTTTCATTTATTCTGTTTGTGAAAATGCAAAAACTGGAGACAGAGCAGCACAATCTCCCATTGTTTGCATTTTTACATAGAGATTAAATGATTCATAAATAGGAAGCTGGGACTGCACAGTGGGGCGGTGATTAGCATCTGTC
Organism: Stegastes partitus; assembly: GCF_000690725.1. Taxonomy (NCBI): domain Eukaryota; kingdom Metazoa; phylum Chordata; class Actinopteri; family Pomacentridae; genus Stegastes; species Stegastes partitus. Next base: position 13,929 of record NW_007579030.1, on the reverse strand, counting down.
TCTAAGTGTAGCCCTGTGATAGACTGGTTACCTGTCCAGGTGAACCTGCCTTCACCCTGAGTCAGCTGGGATAGACTCCAGCCCCCCATGACCCTAGTGAGGATTAAGGTGTAGAGATGATGGATGGATAAATAGGAGAATGTGTTTTAAGGATTCTTTCAGCCTCTGTGTCATAGTTTGACCAATTTAAGTCATTTTAGATCTGAACCTGGTCTCATGTGGTCCTGATGTGAAGAAAGCAATCAAATCTACCTTTATTGCATTTTCACAAATTAAAAACTATGCATTAAAGAATCCTAAGCCTCCCCGAGACAATCTAGTCAGGATGAGATCTAAATAGAGAGTGGATACTATTTTTAAGAAATAGAATAAGGGCTAATCTTTTTTTCTTTTTTTTTTTTTTTACATTTTCACAAATAGAACAAACGTTTTCCAAAATTTAAAGTGGGTTTCAAACTACACTGAGGGCTTATCTACAATGTCTAATACGATTTTACATTAATAAAACATTTGGGGATGAATTGAGAACACGTTTTGAAGTTAAGTGTCCCTTAACTTTTCCCTTAAGCGCCGAGCTGCCGGCAGAGGGCAGCACAGCGCCTGAACGGTGCCGGAAATAAACACGACGAAGAAGAAAAAGGAGAACTTCCGCACAGTCACAGCTTCTGTCACACACAGGCAGCTGCATGAACTGTCAGCTACTTATCTGGACAGAAAATGGCCAAACAGAAGGACAAAAGACGAGAGAAAATCAGCGTCGCCACCGAGGTAAAGGCTTAATACTATGTTAGTTAGCTAGTAGCTGTTAGCCGCCTGCTGGGCTTCAGTGTAACACGTCATTCATTCCTGACTACCGCCTGCATCTGTTCACAGTTTAGGTCAGTGACAGGGTTATAGAGTATCATAACTATAATTAATGAAGTGTCTGACCTGACAGGGCTGTAGAGTATCATAACTGTAGTTAATAAAGTGTCTGACCTCGTCTACCAGGGTTATAGAGTATGATAACTATAATTAATAAAGTGTCTGACCTGACAGGGCTATAGAGTATGATGACTGTAATTAATAAATAGTGTCTGACCTGACAGGGTTAAAGAGTATGATAACTATAATTTATAAAGAGTGTCTGACCTAACAAGGTTATAGAGTATCATAACTGTAATGAATAGAGTGTCTGACCTGTGACCTCCGCAGATTGACCGGCTGGAGGAGCGACGGGCCCGATGCCAGGACAACCTGGAGAGAGCCGAGTTCAGGAGCAGGAAGGAGAAGCTGTCTGAGAAGGACAGGTGAGGATGGAGGAGGACAGGTGAGGGTAGAGGAGGACAGGTGAGGGTAGAGGAGGAGAGGTGAGGATGGAGGAGGACAGGTGAGGGTAGAGGNGAGGAGGACAGGTGAGGGTAGAGGAGGAGAGGTGAGGATGGAGGAGGACAGGTGAGGGTAGAGGAAGAGAGGTGAGGATGGAGGAGGTGAGGATGGAGAAGGAGAGGTGAGGATGGAGGAGAGGTGAGGGTGGACACAGCCAGATTCCAAACAGTCATACAACTAGTCGTCTTTATATTCATTTTGTTATCAATATTCGTGGTTTTGCGTCCGTTTGTGGCTCCTTGACGTATTCTGGTGGTGATTATTTTGTCGTCTCTTTCGGTCCAGGGGTAGCCTGAGCCCAGTAGTCCTTCCATTAGCAACAGCACCACTATAACTGACAGGAACAACCCTGTAGTCAGAGGAATAAAACCTGATAAATGACCATGATAAGCAAAAAGCCTTTCTCATGCTCTCTCTCTCGTCCCATCTGCTTCACAGACAAGAACTGGAAGATGAAATGGCCATCATGAATGAGAGGGTGCAGAAGCTGGGTGAGACCACACGCTGAACATCCTTCTCTTCTCGTTTTCTTTTCCTTACTTCTCTTGAATAGTTAAGTTTTCTGTGATCGTGTTAAATCTCAGTTTTAGCTGTGTGACCATGTGTGATGAACATGTGAATCATAAGCCAGTCAAGGCCTTTAAAGGTCTGGAGGGATCTTTGAACTGGGTTCTAACAGATTAAAAAGGGCAAAGAGCTCAAATGATTCAAAGCATTAATCTGTAGCAGTTCTATTTTCTTTTTTTAATCTAAGGTTTCTGCTGCTTTGTGCCACTAAAACTTAAATATATGCCCTTTTTTTGTCTTTGTCAAGCAAAACAGTCATTTCAAGCAAAATGAATGAATAATAAATGTTCACTATTTTCTGACATCTCACATGTTGATGGAGAAAACAATGAGGAGACCAATGAGTCTGACCTAAAGAGGATAACGTTGTGATAATAAATCCATGTAACATTCTCAGATTTTACTAATTTATAAACAGTATGTGCACTGTATGTGTTTTTTTTTTTTTACATCTTACCCACAGAAATCCAACATGCTGATGTCAGTTTTGTTTTGTCTTTGTAGACCAGGAGCTGGAGACGTTACGAGGCGAGAACCGGAGGAACATGCTGCTGTCGGTCGCTCTGCTGGCCGTCAGCGCTCTCTTCTACTACATGTTCTTCTACAATGAAGAGGACTCATGATACCATCTCAGAGGGACCCACCCGTCTTTAAAAGAGCAACCAGCTCAGAACTATGCTGTTGTGAGGAGATATCTGAGGTCAAGATTGTGGGCACAAGGATGAAACACATGCAGAAGAGCCAAAGAGCTTTGTTGATGAAATACCTCAGTTGTGCCTCCAGATGGCGTCATTACAGTTTGCTCATCAGACTGGGTTCATCCTGCAGTCACAGCCCAGCACAGCTCCATCATATCTGCAAAGTGTTCTCTGTTGCAAGTTTGTCTTCTCTTTTCTCTGGCAACACACTCGCTGTGCTTTCTAAGTGACATCATTGTGCACAGCATCCCATCCTGCATGCAGCTCAGCAGGCTTCGTATGAGGTTCAGAAGTGAGCGTCCTGTCTTCTCCTCAGCTTGGGTACGGTTTTTAGTTTCCTTGCTGCTGTTTAGGTCTTATTGCAGACTGACATTCAAGCAAAATAGCCGACTGAGCATAAACTTTGCCTCACACACACACATGATTTTGCTCTTAAATATATGGAAGAGATGTTTGATGAGATGCTGCTGGTTAAAGCTGCTTTCTGAGTATTTGGGATGATGGGACTAAGGTGTAGAGATGATGGATGGATGGATGTCAACATGTAGACCCCGGGTCATGCAGAATAGCAGTACAAGGTAGAGCAGTCGAGGCTGAATATTCATTATTACAACATTGTAACCCAGCACAGAAACAGGCAGGTTATTCCTGATCGCTTAGAACAGTGAAATAAGCATGTGAAATATGTGATTCAAGGTGGCTGTTATGAAAATGTGCCCAACTCAGAGCTAATGCTGATCCAGCTTGGAGTTGAATGTAATAGTTAAGACAGAAAAATGAAAACATCGTCAGCATATACATTTATGTTACGATGCTTATCTCCATAACTTTTGGCTAAGACGGGTGTGAGAGCTCTTGTGTGATCAGAGGCCACCCTGTTTCTATACAGCTAGACATTATGAACTGCAATAGTGTTCTAGAACTAAAGAAATAATTTCCTCCATAACATTACTGGATATATGAGCTAGGGGGAAATTCTCTCTCTGTGGGGCGTTCGGTTCAGCACACATCTATGAAGTTACAGTTTGCACACACACATTAGCCTGAGGGCACTGATTTCCATAAAGAGAATTGGTCCATAATAGGATTCAAATGATTATTAACATGTCCTCCACAAATGAGCAGACAATGTTGAAATTGGATGGTTTAGAAAAAGCTCCAGTGAGAAAACCATCTTGGAGCGACCTTGAAGGGTTGTAAATGTTTAAAATTGTAATTTCTTTCTCATAAATACACATAGTCCAATCTGCAAGCAGTTTTTTTTTCCCCCACAAAGGTGACCACACCTTTACTTCTGGACAAACAGAAAGAGGAAATGTGTCCAAAGCCGCACTGTTGTAGTTTTATAAGCTCATTTTATGTAATTAAATCCTACTGCAACACTTGAATCTTGACTGCGTGACCTGGTTTGCATGAGAGCTGCAACATAACAGAAAAACAAACACGGACCTCTAACACAATTAACCCAATTGTTTTTATAAGGGAACTGGTGTTTTCACATTTGATGTCATGCAATTACAGGCAAATGAGTGTGTGAACCTAATACAGTTATCCGCTTCCGATCTAGAAAAACATTTCATGACTGTTCACCCAGCTCTACTCGCAGACTGTGAATAAAAGTGTAATTTGATGGGGAAATTTAATTTGACGACCCCCTTTGGTGTAAAACTGCAGCGTACAAGTGACGACTCAAATCCGCATTTAGGTTCAAACAGTCATGCTTTGATAAGGAATAATAATAATAATAAGGAATCCTGGTGTAGTGTGGAGTAGTTTTACAGTGTTTGAGCAGAGTTGTTGGGGAGCTGGTGTGCTCGAGCTGCAGCGAGTAGGTGGAGGTGCATGGAGAAAGAGTTGGGGGCATCATAGATCTGCACATTCTAGATGAAACTGGTGCATCTCAGCTATTATGGGACAGAAAGGAATTACTTTTGAATGTGTGACTTTGATACACAGAGATTAGCTTTTAGGGGATCGCATCATTGCATACATGTAATACCCCCTTTACCCTGATTGTAAAACTTAAATAGATGTAGTTTTGAATTCAAGTGCAACTCAGGTGATGCTTTTCTGTCAATCCGGTATTTTAATGTTTAAAAAAAAATATTAAAATGTGCTTTCACAGTGTCGACCAAGTCTGTTTTTATTATATTTAAAGGGAAAACTGATGATATTAAATAACTTTTTCTGTCCAGTGTTCCCAGCTTGTTTGCAGATCTCTACCTCATTGGTCCCTTAGGAGGTCCACACTCTCTGTTTTTATAAAAGGTGCATAAATAGTGTGTTCCTTTTTTTCCCATTTAGATAAATTTAGGCTGTGGATGAATACACACTTGGTTGCTTTAGTGAGTATTTCTGGCAGAAGGACAGCGCGGCACAAACTGAAAATAAACGACAGTACTCTTGATTGTTATAATAAGATGTCCTTCAGCGCACCAGAGTGGATTATGGGTTTTAATAGCATTGGACAACAACAGAGAGAAGCTGCACCAGCCTTTTCCCTTCAAGACTCATTAGTAGGGTCAATTAATTGTCAGTTTTAGTCCTGTCCTTGTGTTTTCAATAAAACAAATCTAATCAAACCTAGCTCCGTAATTAAAATAACATCTGATTTGTTGCTTTTAGTCCACGGGGGAGATCTTTTTATCGTGGTGGGAATTAAGTCAAATGTATGACAGGACAGCTCAGCGGCAAACGATTGTTGGTGCGCCCTCCCTCCTACACGCTCCGTGATCACCAGCACAGTGCACGTCACGCCTACACACACTCATTCTCTCATCCCCAGACGAAGCCGATGTAAACAAGCCCATTATGCAACACTTCTCAGGGATTTAAAAGATAATTATGGCCACCATTGTTTTCATGTTGTGGTTGATATTATAGCTCATTTGTAAAAAAAAGTAACAAATCCATGAACTAGAAATAAACTAATGATGAAAAACATAATAAGAAGTGAATTAGGTGTACTTTTGTTCAACTGCTGCTCCTGTAATACGTAAATTTTACTGTTACAGCCCCGTTGCTCCGTCTGCACAGCCAGATGCTGACCTTGTGTTCAGTTCCATATTTCAGGACAAGACGTGTTCAGTGGCCTCAAGTTATGAACGTTCATGACTTTAAAAAGAAATCTTTTAAAACAGGTCTGTCTGAGAAGCAAAATGCCAGATGTCACTTTGAATGCTTTGGTTTATGAAACAGAAGGATGTTTGAGTTCAGCCACTGCAGCGGAGGTCTGGCGTCTACACTCGGGTCAGATGTTATTATGTAAGTTTTTTTTTTTTTGGCCGGTGCACTTGAGTCAGACTGCATCATTAGGTTTACATAAAATATTTGGTCATCTGTCAATTGAATTTAATACTTCTGTCACATATGGTACGTGGCTAAATGTCCACTGATCCGCCACAGCATTAAAACCACCAGTCTAATACTGTGCGGGAGCCACTGGGGCGGTCAGAAGGGCTCTGACCCACCGAGGTAAGAACTCCACAAGACCTCTGAAGGTGTCCCATGGTATCAGGCACCAAGACATTGACAGCAGTTCCTTCAAGCACTTCCATTTGGGCGTTGGTGGATTGAACTTGTTTTTCCAGCACATCTTACAGATCCTGGATCTTCTTGAGATCAGGGTAGTATGGAGGACTAGTCAACATCTTGAAATCTTTGTCATGTTCCTCAAACAATTCCTGAACAATCTGTAGTGTGGCAGGGTACTTATCCTGCTGCCACTGCCATCAGGGAATACCTGATTTATCAGACCACCGTCTTGCATTGCTGAGCTGACCCTTGTAAGTGCTTTCAGGAATCAGATAGGGGTCAACATGGGCCTCTGGCTGCTCTGTGGCTTTGCAGTCCAATACACAGCGAGCTGTGATGCACTCTGCTTTCTGAGAGCTTTCTACCACAGTCAGCATTGAGGTGTTGAGCAACTTGTGCTGCAGTAGCTCTTCTGTGGGATCAGATCACGCAGCCAGCCAAAGTGCATCACTGAACTTTACGTGCACAAGACCATGCCACCAGTTTACCATTTGTCCTCCCTTGGACCACTTTTGGAACAAGCTAACCACTGCATATCAGGAACACCAGATACAACCTGCTATTTTGGAAATGCCCTGACCAAGTCATCCCAGTTTGGTTCCTCGGATCACCTCGCTGCCCATTCTTCCTGTTTTCAACACATCAGCATCAAGAACTGACTGATTACTTGCTGCTTCACTGTGAGACATGCTGTTGTAACAAGACAATCAATACCATTCACTTGACCTGTCGGTGGTTTTAATATTGTGACTGATAGATCTACATGGAGGGCCAATGCATTGTATGCATTTATTAAAAGAAGTAGTCGATTTTTATTTCAGTAAAAGAGGAAATACCTCAAGAGTTCATTTGAAACCTGACTGTAGTAAAAGTTCAGATGTGTTAACAGCAACACACACTTAAAAGAAAGTATCCAATATGCAGGAGAACCAACCAACCAGGGCGTGGACATGGGCCCTCTGGGGTGTCCTGTGGTGTCGAGCACTGGGACAGTGGATCCTTTGGGTGCTATGGATTGCCGGGTGGGAAGTTCATCGATCAGGATTCTGGTGCACTTCATAGAAGCCCGATCACATTGGGATCCGAGGAATTTTAAGTCAACGCCTTGAGCTCTTTGTCGTGTTCCTCGAGCTGCAGGGAGGTGGTGTTGCCATGGGGGTGTGTGCTTGGTCTGCAGCAATGTTTAGGTCGGTGGTGCTTGTCAAAGTAACTTCCAGATCAATGCTGGTACTGAATGCTTCCCAGCAGAACATTGTATTGTAAAGAGATGAACAACGTCATTTACTTCATCTGTCAGTGGTTTTAATGTTTTGGCCTATTGGTGCTCAATCTTTTAATACATTTATTAATTAAGTACTAATGTGTGAGCAACACGTGGATAAAAAACATCAAGGCAGAGCTCATTTTAAAAACTTTACAGCAGTTATATTTGCACAAAGCATTGTGTTATAGATGTGTATAAAATGTCCATTTGTATAGTCACATCTGTCTTGATCACTTGGACTAAAACAACGTTACAGGTGTGAATATTTATGGATGTTGTTTGGTTGTCTCTAAATTTCCTATTTAGCAAAAGCAATTTTTAGTTCTCTCCAGTAAACCTTGTGAGACTTGGTTTACCTTGTCTTTGTTGATTGAATTCTTATCAGCACACACACTCAGTCTCTGCACTTCAGTTTGTAACGCCTCTAAACCAGGACACATCACTCGTCTAGGTACATGCAGGATATATTTGGATTTAAATTACTTTTCCTATCATGCACTTGTCACATTAAAGTAATTAAAGCATGTGCACTAACCAAAATGTCTTAATGTGATTGACATGTAAAAAGCATCCTCTTTTAAAAATACCAGCTGTAAAAGCACTTAAGTCATCGTGCCCGAGGAATCATGTAAGTCACACTCTTGAGTTCTCAGGCTTGTCACAGTTATGCACCTAATTTTTGCATTACTCATCCTCTTTGCGATCAGAGTGGTGACAAATCTCTTAATGAATGAAGCGCAGCTCCTGTCGAGTAGAAGACGAGAGCAGAGGATAGAAAGGTGATGGGTGTAATTCAAAGGGGGAGAGTCAGTTAGTTACAGAAGTGCCTCTGAAGAGTTGAGCCGTCAGGTTATGAGGGTTGCACTATTCTAAAGGTCCTGACTGGGGCAGAAAAGGTACATTGAGGGTGAGGGAGAGAAGATGAATATCAGGGAAAGTAAGCTGATGGCAGGTAATTGAGCTTCAGGTACGGCGTAAGCTTCAGCAGCTGGATCCACCTCTTTAACCCTCCTATTATCCCACAGGTCGAACTGACCTGTTCCACTCAGAAAAGTACTAAAGACATTTCATCCAGCACGATACTTTGGTTCCTTGCCTGAGTTGCTGTAATGAACTTGTCAAAAATCTGTCCGATTGGGAGCATAGCTCAGCTCCGGGCATGTTTATGTAAATGAGCAACACAATGGAGAAAATGTTTTGGTCACTGTGACCTGGTTGAGGAAATGGAGATTAACTGAAGGTTCAGTTATTGTGTTTGATCTTCATTTGGTCACTTGAGGCAGTGATTTTCTATCACACATCTCATCACACAAGCGCTGACATACACACTTTTTTTCTGTTCCTACTCAGTTATGTAACAAACGTTCATGCCTTTCCTTCCCTCTTCTACCCTCTGCAAAGCTGACAGATTACATGACACTAAAGATCCCCACCAGTGGGGTTACACATGTGTACATGATGTTTGTTATGTGCTGGAAGACACATCATGACTAAAATAAGCAGTCAGTGCTCTGGTTGAGTATTTCTACCTTTGTACCATTGGCAGTCTTAAAAACGTAGATTCAGACAGTCATGGCTTCATATGTAACAGGGTGGGGCTTCCTGTATCATTGTTGTTCTTCAGAATCAGTTTCATGTGTGGCTGAATGAGCAGTTTTACAGCATTTGAGTCATAGGTGAGCTGGTGTGCTTGAGCTGCAGCAAATAGCACCAGTAGAGTTACATCAAAGCCATTTCAAAGCTTAAACAGAGTATTTTCATGAAAGAATAACCTGTAAATATGTCATTTTAATACAAGCAGAGTTTTAAAAAAAAAAGTTTTTTCAGGGGTTTAATCAATTACCTGAAACGTGCTATGAGTCTTTCATTATGACAGTCATCCTCATGAAGTGTTACGATGCTTTTCTTCCTGTCAATGTGACAAAAACAGTTGTCTTGATCATAAATTACTACAAATGTTGTCACGCTTTGCAACATAAGCTGCCTATCCTCATGACTCCTACTCCAAAGCTGATCGTCTACTGGAAGCCCTGACCAATCTGCTTCTTATTGTACAAACAGATATCTATTTATCCACTGTCACACACAAAACTAGTTTTACTCCAGCTTTGGCTTCCAACAGTATCATCACCTCAAAGCATACACTAATGGTGATCTGACAAATTGTTGCACAACTGCAGACACCAGAACAATTTCCAGGCTTTTGTTTTCTTCTTTTTTTTAAACATTTTACACAAAAATGCAAAAAATATTTATAGCATTTCTCCATAATCAGTGGCAAAGCCTTTATTTGCATCCACAGCAATCAAATGGTTTTCATAAAAAAGCTTTTCGCATGTCTAGACTGGGATTTTGGACCTAAACTCTTTTGCACTGATCTGTCAGGGTCTCCTCCCTCGTCCCTGCATCTGGCCCACCTGACCTCCCTGCTTCATCCCTCTATCTCTCTCTCCCTGTTTCTCCAGGCCTTCGAGGTTGAAAGGTTCTCTTGCCATCATTCTGGTCTTCAGCATCCTCCACAATGTTTGATGGGATTCACGTCTGGACTCTGGCTGAGATGCTCCAAAATGTTGATTTTGTTTTCTGTTCACAGTTTCTTTGGTTCACTTTGGCTTTACGCTCCAATGTTTCCCAAGACCAATGTTTTCTGAAGACTTCCTGATGTTTTCCTCCAGAATCTTAACATAGTCCTCTTTTCTTCTGATGCCATTTACTTTGACAAGGACCCCAAAGCACTGTAGTCCGACCACCATGGTTAACTGTGGGGGTGATGGTCTTGGGGTTGAAAGCTTCTTCTATATTTAGCCAAAAGAAAGCCACGTGTCTATGTCCAAATTTTTTCAAAATTTGACCACAGAATTGACAAACGAAAGCTTTCTCTTCTGATCAGGTGAGCTTTTATGTGCTTGTCTTAGGGAACGGCAGTCCTTCTTGGTCGGTGTCCATGGAGACCAGTCTTGTGCGGTGTCGGCTTGAGTGTCTGCCTTGATATGTTGGTAATAGAACCCTCAAATTCATCAAGATGGCCTTGCTAGTGATCCTTGGATATTTCCAGCCATTCTTGCCATTGCAGGGCTCACTTTGGCCTTCCTACAACACCCTTCAAGAGTTTGAAGTGTGGAACTCCTTGTACTTTTTTTTAATGATGGTTTGCACTGTGGGCACTTGAAAACACTTTGAGTTTGCTTTGAAGCCTTTTGTGCAGCTCTCTCTCAGTCATGGACCAAAATAACAAACTCACTGAAGTCTCTGGTTTTAGTCATGACATGCAAGCGACTCCTTACCAACTAGAAAACTACTGTCTCTTAATTTATCTCAATTTGTAGCCGACTGGAATGCTCTTGAACACAGTAGAAATGACCAGAACCATTTGGAGTGTCATAGAAACTTGTGCTTTTTCAGCAATATTATATATAATACAGTAAGAATGTGAACATAGACATACTCAACACTCATCATTCACATCTTTAACACAATGTCTTGCTCTATTTTTTCAGTTTTTGTCATTTCCAGGAAGAAGAAACCTGTTAAGCTGTCAGGTAATAATTCCCTATAAATCAAAATTCAGGAGTTTGAATCATTTGGGGCTTCGCTGTACGTTCTTGCAGCTGGGTTAAAAAAATTATATCCAGAAGAGTCCTTTGTGAAACAATGTTATCTAAACCAAAAAACAATCAACTTGAATGTGCCCCCATCTGTAAGTAAAGCATATCTATTGGTAGGGGACGTTCGGCCCTTTTCATGTGCCGCTTAACATCGAGAGTAAACATAATTAGGTGCCGTGAGCACAGCGCTTAAAGCTCAAACAGTATGTCGCTGAGTGTTATTAAGCTCATTGTACCTTGAAAAATGTCCCTTACGTAGTGTTTTCTGAGAAGGCCGAGGGAGAGAAGCTGGGTTCAGGGCTGGTCACATATGTTCACACACCTTCCCACAGCATGCATCGTATACGGTACACGGTGTAGACAGCATACAGGCGGCACATGCACACCCACCCTCGGTCTGGTAATTTACCCATGACACATCCTGGTAGGTGCCAGGCTCCTAACAAGAACAGTCATACAATGCAGTCAGGTGCCAACATGGGCCTACACACACAAACACACACACTCATGAAATCCACTTTAAGTGATTACTTCTAACAGAACTCGTCTTGCTAATCCTAATAGCCTGCATTGTGTGTTTCCACAGTCTCAACAGCGCAGAGTTTTTGCTTTAAGAGCCTTTTTCTGTGCTTGCACCACGTTGTTGGGTCTAAAATGCTCCCATGATGGTGACCGAGGTTTTTTAGCTGCAGCTTGTTCGCTGGGGGGGACCCATGCTTTGCCTGTGTGCAGCCATCTTTGCAATGTGTGGTTGTTGTGATCGATAGTTGAGTTACAGTATAGCGCTGTCTATGTATCTCGAGAGCCGCTCATTGAAACAATATCACGCTCAGCACAGCGCTTTCTTTGGTGCCCAGCGTTACACCCGGCAGGTCGAAATAGACACGATGCATGGTTGTTGAGAAATATGAGCAACACACACACGTAGATTCCTTTATATAATAGGGAGATGAAGTTCAAAACAAACTGCATAAGCTCTGAAAAAATCAGATATACCAGTTTACCCAACATGAATCCATGCATACATGTTTGTGTTTGAGGAACAGTCGTCGTTGAAGCTTTGGTTATTTATGTGATCAGATTTACTGCTGCTTCCTTTGACTCCACCTGCTGTCGGCCATGTTTGGTCATTATGAATGAAGCTGAGCAGGTTTCATGGTTTGAATATTCCAGTGCACCTCTCCACTCTATGAATAAATCTCTGTATGGGTGTGATTCATCTGATTTGCTTCATCAGTGGGACCCCGGGAAGTGCAGGGTTGAGTTTGAAGCAGATCAGCTTAACCGGGGTTTCACTGTTTTTGGGCTTCTGATGGACTCTGGGTGAAGTCCCTGTTGCTAAGAAGCGATAACATCAATAGCCAGTGTGAAACACCGGGATGAAGTAGACTAGATCAGACCTGTCTGACTTGGTTTAGTGGGCCGCTGATGTTGATGGTTGATGCAGGAAGATGCTCGCTGATGATGCTGCTGTGAAAGTGTCACAAAACTCTACTTCTGGTTAAAACAAATACAAGAACCGCTCATCCCAACAACTTCAAACTCAGCGCTGCATTTCCTTAAGCTCCTGGCAAAACATCTGCCAATTGTGAAGCAGATTGAACAAATCGTTGTCGATGAAGACGAAGACCAGACACACAGACAGACACACACAAACTACATCTCCTCAAAAAGCAGACAAGCTTATATTTACTTCATTAAATCTGCTCTGCAATAAAAACTGCTGTCGTGTGTGTCTGCATGTGTTCAGCTCCAGTGTCTAGTAATCACCACGTCGCTGCCTCTGAGGCTTTCCCTGGATGCCACTGAGCTCTCTGTGGGGAGGACATCAGAGATTAATGCCACTGTGTGTGTGTTTTCTTCTAACACCTGTTTCTCAACATTTCTGCAGCATCACTCTCTCGTGCATATGAAATGACAGCCCACGAGGGCAGGAAAGACCAGCAGTTTGCGCGATTACACAATCAATAACAGCAAAGCATTTTCCATCAACTTAATGGCTAACTCAGTAATAGTAATGTTCCTATGGAGAGCATTTGCTACCGCGCTATAATTAATGTTATTAATGAGGGATCCATTCGACTGTATACTTTGGTAATTGCCCAAAGAGCTGCGCAGGTCTGCACTGATCAAGCATTACATAATTCAATCACTGCTAGCAGCCTCTCTTTGGTCTAATGGATGCAATATAAAGTGAAGGACTACGGGTGAATTTCAGTGTTGTTAACATGAACCTCTGCATCAATAAAGAGCGCACTTTTATATTGAGAACGCATGACACTGACAAATATTTTCCACGACGTTTGCTTTGTGAAATTAGCTTTAAAATATCACCTTTTACTTTGCATAATAATGAAGGCTGCCTGTGTGGATGACATAAACTAGACACGTGCAAGGCTAGAAGGAAAGTCAAAAGCCACCAGTTTATTCTTTCGCACCTGTGAAGCTGTGAGCTTTGTGCTGCACGGCTCCCACACGTGATGGGACACAACAACAACCAGCAGAGGAGAGCTGTGCAGCATCACTAATAACTGCTGCCACACGTCATGGAAGCAACGCAACAAGAAGCGCATAATAAAGTGTTGAAGCACAGAGAGCTGCGGCCCACAAAACCAGAGGACGGGGGGCACACGATTAACAGATGGGTAGTAACAGTGGACTCTGACAGGAGGATCATTAAAGTATTGTAGAAATGCAGGGTAACTTTGCACTTTATCGTATCTTTGATGCAGAATACTTTCTACTTCTGGACAGTTAGATAGTTTTAAAAACACAAATTCACACAACGAGGCCCGAATACACAACAAATAAGGAACCGATAATGCAGAGTGGAGCTTTTGTCAATCAATCAATCAATCAAATTTTATTTATATAGCGCTTTTCATGTGCAACA
>NW_007579029.1:194644-221997 GCF_000690725.1 Stegastes partitus | reverse complement strand
CTAAAATCTGAGCTGATGCAGGTTCAGTTCAACTGTTCATGTGCTGCAGAAGAGAAGAGGCTGTGGTTGGTTCACACAGGGTTCAGTGAGCCTCGTGGGCCTGATGCAGCTAAACGTAAAGGGTTAGAGGAAGCTAAACCAGTTGTTTTTGGTTCGGTGCTGGCACAAGGATCGATGAAGTTTTGTCTGTCTTAAACCTCGACTATTCTGAATCCTACACGATCACAGTTACGTCTGGTGGCTCCAGCTCCTTGTGATGGAAGCTGTTGGATCCTCACGTTCCTGCTGAGGAGACCCACCGAACATCAGCCGGGATGATCTCCAGCCTCCATAGCGCATGAAGTGGACGGATGGAGATCCTCCTGCAGATCGACAGCTCCGGCTCACATGGACAGAATTTGGTGAATCCGGCTCCTTAGAAGCTGAAGAAGTCTTTATTTGTCACAAATACAGCACAAGACTCTTCATTTTTCGGTTTTCTGGGGCAGAAAATCCAGAATCTGCCTCATAAACCAGGTCCACGCCTGCTGATGTTCATCGTTTCTCGGACAGAACATCCACCTCATGCTGGCGCAGTCATCTGGGTCATTTATCTCCGTTTCATCGACCTCTTCTGACCACATTCCTCTTTACTTCTGTCTGCTGATTGCTTTGGATGCTTTTTTTTTTTTTTCCAACCAGTAAAACCAAAATGTGAGATGTCAGCGATGATCCGGAGGCCTGCAGGCTGCACGCACAGTAAGACGTTTCACACCGTTTGCTCTTTTGCCCGGAAGCTACAGAGCACCAGCCGGACAACTGCAGGGCAAAATAAATTATGGCTTTTATTAAATTAAAACTTTCACTCGGTTTGTATTTCGGGCATGTGAGGAGACGGCGTGAGGACGGGAGGCTGATTCGTGGAGGAGGAGGAGGAGGAGGAATCAGGTCTTTGGGTTTCGTTCAGCAGATTCCCGCCGTCAGTCTGCAGCAGGTTGAACGCACTCGATCCGGAGCCGCAATCAGTCCTCAGGTGCATCGCCGACAAACCGTTCATTAAACTAAACATCCGACGCCAGCGCGGGGAAATTGTACTGTTCTTCAGCAATCTCTTTAAAAGTCTGTGTTGTGGAGAGGCGTCATTAGGCGGCGATGCGTCGCCTGATTGACACGTCCAAATGAATGAAAAGTCTATGGAGAGGCCCGTGGTATATCTTTTTCACATCATTACTGAGAGCATCAGTAATTTCCATCATGAATACTGCGGCGTCCCCTGACAGGCTCTCATCGGGCTCCGACATCCATCGGGGGAAATGATGGTATTAGACGGGAGGCAGACTCTCGGGGTGAGGCTCCGTGATGAGAGGCAGGCGGGAGGAGGGAGCTAATTAGCCTTTTATTACCGGGGACCGAAGCCTCCTCCCAGGAGGGCTCGCCTGGCCCTGTTTGAGACGAGGAGGATCCGGCACGCCACATTACCTCGGCTGCTCAGTCTTCCCGCTGTAATGTCGCATTAAGAGCCTCGTGCACAAACCCGGCGTCTGTTTCCGCCGTGAGCAGGAGCTCTGGGTTCAGCCTCCTCACAGGGCCGACCGCCGCTTTACTTCAAGCAGCTCCGCGTCAGATCGATGGTTTGTTTTCACGCTGCTCGGCCCTCAGAGAGTCCGAACGCAGAGCGGCCGGCGACGCCGAGCCGGACCTGGAGGACGGTCCGTCAGCCGGGTCGGCCGGCAAACGAAACGCCTTAAAAGCTGGAAATGTGCGTTCTGACTCTGCAGAGAGACGTGAAGCTCAATTTGAGAATTAAAATGGTGAAAGAATGCCAACGGTGTATCCTCTGCAGGCCCGACTGACGGCCTTCTAACCAGTCCAAACAGCAGCTGTGCAACCAAACAGGCTGGATGTGGAGTATTATTGGATAAGTTACCGACTATGAAGGCACCAGACATCAGAACCAGAGGACGGAGGCTGTTATTAGATCATCTGATGATTGTTATTCTGAGGATGGACCTGATCAGAACCGGGACGAGCCTCTCCAGTATCGGCTCCAACGCTCTGGACATTTATAAGAAAGATCTCAACCTGTAGGTGTCTTCAGTGGCTTCTGGTGGCTCTTGATGGTCTCAGCTTTTATTATTTCATCTTAAACTTAAACTTGATCCTATAACGTATTATTTTCAAACCGTTCTCTGCCATTAGCTTTGTGCACGTTGGTCGTTGTAAACTTGCCGTAGACTTGATTTGATTTGAACAAGGAGCTGTTCTGGCGTCCAGGGAGGAAACATCTGCAGGTTCAGCTCCTCGCAGAAGAACCAGAGATGCTGTTGATCTACACAGAGAAGGACTCTGACGGTAGGTTCTGATCCGACCACGACGATGGAAAACAAAGACCCAGCTGAGCGTGTCAATAAACTAAATTCCTTTCACACATATTTACCAGAAACTTATGCGTTACTTAATTTACGTCACTAGAAAGCCATGAAGCAGTTTTTAAAAAAAGCAACATCACACGTTTGTATTCATTCATTCACTTAAAATCGAGACAGAAACAGTTTCTCTAAATCGTCTGTGAGCTCCGTGTAGTTTGAAGCAGCTTAATGCTGCGGATGTGTGCACATTTTAAAGATGCATTAAAGCTGGTTTGGGTTGTGATTTAAGCAGTCGATTCAAAGACATTAAAAGTAATATAATGTGTCTGATCTCGTCGGTTGGTCCTGGTCAGACGGTGGACGTGAGAGAAGCTGTGAAACCAGGAAGTCAGGTGTTTGGAGAACATGTGAGAGGAACTGAAGAAGAAGCAGAAAACAAGACTTTCAGCTGCTCTAGACTCACATTTAAAACCCAACGTTTCCCATCTTGCAGCTGAGTTCCTCCATAACCTCCCTTTAGCCTCCACGTGACCTCACGCCGAGGTAACCCCGATGACATCACCATGACGTCACCTTTACATTACACGGATGGTCTCCCGGCGGCCTCACCTCCTCCCTGATGAGTAAACCGACCTTTGCCGGTGTTCTACATATTCAGCACCCTCCTGACATCACCGACGGCCTCCGCATTGAGTCACCGGCTTCCCCAGCTAACCGACGGCTAACACGCCTCCTCAGCATCACCAGTCTTCGCTTTCGGTTGCTTTCTGCTCGATAAAAATGATCCGGCGTTGTTATTTACTCTCGATGCATCAGTAGCTTCTTCAGATGAAGGATTGCTGCTGCCGGCTGGTGTCTCAACAACAGCTGCCGCCTCCCGGGCCCTCGGCGGCGCAGCGGCACCGGAGGCTTACCGGGAGAAAATAATGTGGCAAACAAAAAGCATCTGACCGGCGAGGGTCCTCTGGGCGCCGGCGCGCCGCTGATGAGCGATGCTGCAGCAGCACGGCCGCAGTTAGTCAGACAGGAAGCAGGTGAAGCTGCAGGCGGCGGTGGAGCGTCCCCGAGCAAAACACGGAGCTGAAGGAAAGCCGACCCGCGAGTGGATTCAAAAGGACGGACGCTTCGTGAGTAGAAACACTCGGAGAGGAAACGGGATCTGCATCTGGATCCACAGCCAACAGACCAACATCCAAACAGAACAGTTTTCTGGTGATCAATCGGTGCATCGATCTTCATGAATCATTAGAAGTTCAAGGATTCTGCTGCTCCTCTGCAGTAAAGTCTGTTTCTAATGACGGTCATGTGTGTTCAGATAGAGGCCTGAAATCAAAATGACACTTTAAAGCCAATTTCTCAACTGAATTCACTTTAAATCAGTTTAAATTCCACAAAACATGAATAAACCAGCAGCAACTGGATCAGTGTTAAATCTGCATCTGGATCCAGATTCAAAAGACCAAAGTCCAAACAGAACCCAGCGCTTGTGTTCACCAGTGATTCATCAATGAGTCGATCTCGTCGAGGTCCGACTAGTTTAACCAGCAAATGATGCTGAGTTCAGGGAATCTGTTTGGATTAAGTCTGTTTCTCATTTACCAGCAGTAACATCTGTAAATGTTCAGACAGAGGAGTGAAATCTGGAGCTCAAGGTGAAGAAAGTCAAGTTATTTTAATTGAATTTAGTTTTAAATCAGAAGAAACACGTTGAGTTAATGCAGCGTTATTATGTCGATCCAACAACAAAGACTGCAGCATTAAAAGGTTGATCTGAATCAACACATCAGCAGCCACTCGTTTAATTAGGCTGCAGGAGTGGACCAATCAGATTAGCACAAAAAAGTTTAACGTCGTACATGTGCAGTTAAAGCAGGAAAGGTTTGTTCAGACTGAATCATTTCTACATTTGTGATGTGACCAAAGTGTTTTTTTATTTATTATCTGATCTTTTGCAGCTTTTCTGTAACAGTTTTTCTAACATCTGCTGTTTGTGGTGATTTGTTGTTTTATTAAACCTACGTCTCCTTTAACGAATGTAAAACCTGAACTGTACGATCTGAAAGAACTCAGTTAAACTAAGGAGATGATTTCCACCTAAACATTTATTTTTCTTTCAGCATGTAGCCGTTATGTCAGCCTGACGTCATTCACTTCAGTTAGTTTGCCTTAAATTAATAATATCAGTAATTTAAAACCAGCTGGACGAACCCCAGGACAGGAAGTCAAACCCAACCACAGTCCATACACTGATCTGATCCGAAGACCTGTGATTGGCTCAATCCACATATATTCAACAAGATGGTATCGTGTTGAAAGAAAGACATTTAATTATGTGGAAATCTTTTCCACAATTTTTTTTTATGTTTGTTCAAAGAGTGATTTTTTTGAGTGTTGGACCAAAAGTGGTGCAACAAGACAAACAGCTGTTCTGTTTCCAGCAGCTTCGACGCAGCATTAGCGCCAAGAACCAACAACAAATAACACAAATATGAGACATAAATCCAGTTCTACGTAGAAAACAGAACCATGTAGGTTTTGTTCTCTTAGAATGGACGATGAGTTTTATATTGAAGATGTTTGAGAGGTGTCATGTCCAAGTTAAACCAATGAGTAGGAGGTAAAACGTCCTCTAAAGAGGTTCGGCTGCAGCGGCTCCTGCACGAATGTCCAGAAAACAACCTGCAGTGGAAACGAACCAAATGTAAAGAATGAAGAGATTCCTAATGGACACCTTTAAACCAAATACATCAGCTGGTTGTAGCTCTGACAGGAGGAAAGGATCTCTGCTCAGTCTCCTTTTACAGATTATGTTTAGTTATTATTCAGTTTTATTTGAGACTCATTTGCTCACGTTGGAGCAACTTTTTGACTAAAAATGGTCCAAAAAACAAAACACCTTTCACCTTTCCTGTTTCCATCACGGTGTTTAAATGGACTGCTCTGTGCAGCGCTTTTCTACCTTATCGGCACTCAAAGGGCTTTACAGCTGCCATGCACGGTGCTGCTGCCATCGGGAGCAACTTCAGGTTCAGCGTCTTTCCCACTTCGGCTGTGGAGGGGATCGAACTGCCAACCTTAGGATCAGAGGACAACCTGCTCCACCACCTGAACCACAGCCGCCCTTCAGTCCAACAGCTCCGACTCCAACAAGCATCATCAGACAGTCGCTGGACGTAACTCCAACAGAACGATGGAGGTTCGTCAGCTTCAGGTAAACGGAGAGTTTGACGCTGAGGATGTTGGAGGCATCAGACAAACGTCGTCGTGTCCAAGTTAAACCAGTCGGTCGGTAGTTTTCCCTCAGAGCGGCCGTTCTTGGAGTTGGAGCATCCACCAATAAAACAGGCTGCAAGTTCCCGCGGCGGACGTCAACCTTCAGCACAATTACAAGAAGAAGGTCCCCTTAAAACTAATTTATCACCTGATTTCAGCCGCAGATTAAAAAGGCTGCGGGAGCACAGAAGCTCTGACAGTTTCCTTCCTGTGGAAACGAGTTTCTGCGTCTGGTTTTATTGCAACACAACCGACAGCCGCGGAGATATTTCACTGTGGACCAAAGAGTTTAAATTACACACCGACTCTGTCTCCACTAAATCTGCTAACGTGGCTAAAATAAAAAAAAATAAAAAAGTGCTGCAGAACAAATTGCGCCCTGAGCCTGATCCGACTGCAGCCGGAGCCTTCATCCCACCCCGGCTCCGTGGCTGCACAGCTAACTATGCAGAATCTGGAGCATTTGGAGCTGCTAACAAGGCTTCATCTTGTCCAACTGTGTCACTCCGGAGCCAAAGCCCCTAATAACACTTTTTGTTGTGTGTTTTTTTGTTTTTTTGTTCGTGCTCCTGCAGACTTTGCGTCGCGGCAAGCATGCTGTCGACGCTGTAGAACACGGCCCGGTCCCGATTCAACCCCCTCATTACCCGACAGGAACACCGACCGTGGGGCTCGGCTGTCACTGCGCGCATTATAAGTTCATAAGCCCATCTCTAATTCATGCAGGGGAGATTACTGTGTGTTTGGGAAGAGTTTCAAAGGGAGTTTGCCGGTTGATTTCGCGCGCTCCGGTTTTTTTTCCAGACGGGTTAATGAGTCGGACTCGGAGCGACAGCCAGAACCGTGTTCCTGGAGCTGCCGGCTTCCAGGAGAAGGTAATTTATTCTCTTCTATCTGATTTCTATGTAAACAATGGGGCTCGTGTTGGGTTTGCTGCACAGTTCTTTGCTTTTTATTTGACTGTTAGAAGTGGAAGCAGGCGCTGATTACTGCCCGCTCACAACAAGCGCGGCTCGGTGGGAAGTTTTTCGCAGTTTTCGGTTCGTGTCACTCCCAGAACTTTGCACCCACAATTAATAACATTCTGTTTTTTTTGTGCAGAAGCTCCATCAGTGTGCGTTTTCTTTCTTGTTTCAACCCAACAGGCTTCAATGTGCTGCCTGTTCTCTGGAAATGAGCTCCCACTAGCGACGCTGGGTTTGTGTCGGTAATTAGTTTCTGGCCAATAAAGGCACATTCATTTATTCAAGACGGATTCTCGTCTGATGCACGAAACGTTCAACAGCTGCAGAACATTTAAAAAGACTAAATAAATGGTCAGTGTAATGTGCAGTGTTTCACTTTTAGCTCATGTTTCAAGCTGCATTATTTCATTATCACGTGTGAATAACGTCCAGCGTGACTTTATACTGTTTTATTCTGGAGTTATTTGAGTTTACCTGAAGTATCGTACCTCTATCTAACGTTTCCTTATGCTAGCACTTATTTTGATCCATCCCTCCTACTGTACAGTTGGTAGACGGATTTGTTTGCTAGTTATGATAAAAGCACTAAAGAGGTTAAAATCTGAGACGTGCGTTGATGCAGGTTCAGTCAAAGTGTTCATGTGCTGCAGAGACTTTCACTATAAACAGACTCTGGTTGCACACAGGGTTCAATGAGCTACATCTGAGCTCTGCCGGGTTACAGGAAGCTAAACCGGTTCATTAACCGAACAGGTGGAGCTGCTGCAAAGAGCACGGGGCCTGAATCGATGCACCAGATAAAACCAAAAACCAGCGCTGACGGGGATGCAAACAACAAAACATCTACGACTTAATAGCCAAACTGGAAGACTTCTGGCTGCTGGCGTAGAAAACTAGATGTGGTGCAGGTTCAGAGAATCAGCTGGAGTCTGGACCAGCTTCCAGGAAGACAGATGAGGAAACACAAAGCGCTGCTCACAGCCTGAGTTCAGCTCCAGGTTCATACTCAGGTGTGGGGGGAATGCTGCGCTCTGATTGGAGGAGAGAACTGGGCGGTGGTCCAATCAGCCGAGAGGACAGGCAGGTGGGGTGCAGCCTAGTTCGTTTGTGTTTGATGGGATTCTGGTGGAGCAAAGAGAAATCTGGTCTTCCACATAGTCGTGATTAATCCAGGATTTCTGGAACTTAACCTGAAGATAACTTGACTCCTGAGCAGCCGAGACTTCTGGGAGTCATGACGGAGTGAAAACTGTTTATTAAAGCAGAAGAACCAGAAATCAGACGTTTACATGCAGCAGCATCACAGAATCAGTGACTTACCTCCTAACACAGACCGGCTTCATGAATCTTTATTGCTTTTTAGGCTTTTTATTTCTCATTTGTTTTTGGGAATCTGTCAAAGAACTCTATGAATAAAATCCTACTATTCACAGTTTCTCTCCACAGCTAGACCAGGGTAAGGGCTTATTCAGGATTCCAACATCAGGATTTGATGTTTAAATGTGCAAAAAGACAAACAGGATGCTTCAAGAATACAATGATTAGCACTCAGTGTCCTGAAACTGCACCACCTCCGTTAAAAATGCAGCTGCCGGACGACAACGGGCTGTTTTTCCTCTGCAGGAACCTGCCGCTGGCTTTACCAAACCCGTGTGCAACCACAAGAACCGTCTGAGTGGCGTTTCCAGGCTTCAGAGTGGGTCTCAGAGCTGACTGGTTAAACTCAGAGGGGACGCTAAGTGGCTTTTTTCTGCTCTCTTGTCAAGCAGCGGTTCTTCTCCAGCGCCGACCATCAGCGTTCACCACATTCACCATCCACAGCGCCGCACTAAATCCAGTTCTTGTCACTGTTGTGATGCACTCAGAGTCCAAACTCTCTGATTTCAGCCACAAAAGGAACAAAAAGCCTGAAAGAAATGGATGACGGCGACGTTTCTCTGAGTGTTTCTGTCACCAGTGGAAGATTCAAGAGTTTTTTAATGAGTCTTTTCTGAGAGACGAACACCTTGAAGCGAGTCTTTGTGCCGTCTGAATGGGATTGATTGGCGCCAATAATGAAAAAAACCCTCAGAGATCAGTTTCCGTAACATTCATGAGGAGTGAAAGGAAGTTTCTCACGATGACGCCTCAAAGTCACAAACTTGGATCACGTGGCGTCTCTTCATCCAGAGATCTGAGCAGAAAAAATAAAACAGGAAACAGTCTGAATACGCTGGTTTCATCTGATGGTTGTTTCTTCTCTAATCTGTCGGCTTTGCAGCAGCGAGACGTTAAACAACAGAAACCAATCGTCTGCGGAGCGTCGCCGCCGTTTATCTTCCTGCAGGAGTCGCCTTCAAACAGAAACCAGCTTTAAGTCTTTTATTCTGAAAACATTCTTGGATATTTCAGCTGCAATGTTCTCGTAACGTTTGGGTCTTTTTCTACAAACGTTCTTCGACGTTCATGAAATGTTTTCAGTGGAAGTTTTTGTTTTGTTTGTTTTCAAGAGTTGTTGAGTCGAATTATGTTTTGTTGTTTTTACAAACATTATAAGCGTCTGTTGTGGTCACACTGTTAAACATTTCTGATATCGTCAGAACCTTATGCTCTGGTCCGATCCAGCCTCTAGGATCAGCTGGAAGGAACCAAACCCAGATGGAAGTGGTTCAGGCGACGCAGTTTATCGCTCAGTAAATGAACGGAACAGAACGGTGACAACACAAAGGAAGATGGTGGATGTTGGTAAAGAACCAAACGAAGGCTAACGGGGTGTTGAAGCTAGCTAACAGAAAACTAAACTCTTTAGCCACGAATAAATCTTTTTTGTTTTTTCTTTTCTTTTGGCCTTTTTGCCTTTTATTATATAGGACAGACAGGAAAGTAGGGGAGCAGAATGGGGGAAGGAATTGCAGCAAAGGGTCATGAGCGGGATTTGAACCCATGGCTGCTGCGTCGGGGACTGTACATGGATCACCTGCTCAACCAGGTGAGCTATAGCGGCAGCCAGCCACGATTAAATCTGACAGCAGCATCCACACATAACAGAAACTAGTGCCTCAAACCACACAAAGCACCAGACAGGAGGAACTTGTTCACCAAGCTGAGCAGCTGCTAACGGGAGTCGGTCTTCACTGAGACTCTCACCAACGCCCACACCGAGTTAGCAGCTGCTAACAGAAGCTACCACAAACACAAACACACAACCCGAGAGGCACCAGGACTGTTCGCTCTAAACCCCAACCAGCCGGACTGAGAGGCTGCTGGTTGGTTTTATATCCAGGTGTGGTGACTGCTGGGTGGAGGAGGAGTGGTGCTGGTCCAATCAGGTGTGACTGGAGGCGGGGAGAACAAGGCTGAAAGTAGGTCAGGAGCTCCAGGCTAATCATTGCTGATGTCTGGCAGGTGTGGTTCTGGAGCACCGTCTTCACCTTCACAGAACATCTTCCCACAATGATCACAGGTCCATGAACACCACGGGCCGTAACGTCCGTAGAACGTTTCAGCGAGAATATTTTGTATCGTGCAACATCCTCAAGATGTCATCAAACCTCACAGGAACATTATTTGAACTCATAAACGGATTAAAACCGTCGTCTTTAAGTTGCGGAAACGTTTCCCGCCGGCTGGAAAGTCGAGCGACGGCAGCATCAGATCAGAGGAGGGACGGCAGATAGAGAAGGAAAGTAAAGGACAGAGAGGGACACGTCATAATTATATGAGATAAAAGCGCCGCCCTGCAGGTTTAATGAGATTCAAGGGTTCTGATTGGCTCCTACAGTGTGTCTGAAAGCTGTGCGATAAAAACAAGACATCCTAAGTTCTTTAAAAGTCACAGAAACGAGGAAAAACCCTTCAGCGAACACCTTCAGACGGATACAATCGATGGCCTCACGTGACCGAGCAGGACAACAAACAGTTCGTCTCTAATCCGACGTCTGTTCAGAACCTGCAGAAGTTTGCAGCCGATGACGAAGCGGTCCAGTCGCCCGTCTTTCTTCTCCTGGACGCGGCGGCTCGGCCCGATGTGAAATCGAGCCTCTCTGGCTTCCATCTGCTGCAGAAAATACCTGATCCTCATAAACAAACAGTCTGCTGCAGCTCCAGGCCCATATTCACACAGCAATCAATGAGGGATCCCACACACTGATATATGGGCTGTGAAAATTGGCTTTCTTCTCCTCCAGAAGATTCTGGTGATTACCTATATAGTGCTGTTGATTGGAGATTGATCGCGGGTTGGAATTAAACAGCAGTGGGTCCCCTTTTTTGTGATTTGTGCGAGGCTGAATGCACTGATGGAGGATGATGGGCAGAAGAGAAAGATGGAGGCGCCGACAGCGGAGAGCGCGCTCCACACAATCTCCGTCTTAACCCGCCGTTTAGTCCGACGTGACATCTGGAATATCTCATTTTCTCAAAATCAGTGCAGAAATCAGACATTATTCGGACTATTTTTCAACAGGAACCCGGCGCTTTGGAGGTTGTTTTTGTGGGTAATCTGGTGTCAGAGTGAAAACAGGAACTGAATCATCAACACGACGGTTCGCTGAACTCATTAGCAGACGGACTGAAGCTGCAACAAAGGAGTCCGTTCATTACCGCAGCTCGCCGTAATCAAACCGGCTGACCGCCATCATCAGCATCATCCTCAGAACAACGGCTGCATGGTCTCACCTCCAGCCTCTGAGCTCTCTGACCTTTCTTCTAGTTGGACGTTGTTAGATTTATTTTTTTATTTCGGACCTGTTTAATTTAAACCAGAATAAATCGTCACAGAACCACCGGACTGTCGGCTAGAAACACGTTGGGTTTATTCATTCACTCAGTGTTTGATGGAAACAACTGAACTTGTCGTCTTTCTGACTCAGACTTGTTTCTTCATCAGTCCACAGGTTCTGGATGGTTCCAGTCAGGACTTTGGGGAGACCAGTCTAGAACCTTCATTCCAGCCTGATGGAACCATTTCTTCACCACTTTGATGTGTGTTTGGGCTCATTGTCTGGTTGGAACATCCACCTGTGTCCAAGATCAACTTTCTGCTGATGGTTTCAGGTTCTCCTGGAGAACGTGGAGGTGATCCTCCTTCTTCATTGGTCCATCTACTTTGTGTGAAGCTCCAGGTCCAGAGTATGATGCTGCCACCTCCATGCCTGATGGTAGGTTTGGTGTTCTTGGGGTTAAAGGCCTCACCTTCTCTCCTCCACACATGGTTCTGCTCAGTGTGACCAGAACTTTCCTCCAGAAGGCCTTTTCTTTGTCCATGTGATCAGTGGAGCTTTAAGGTTCTGCTTGTGGAGGAAGAACTTCCTTCTCCATCAGCCTCTCAGCTCATGCTGATGCCAAACTCTGCTGTGTTTCCAGAAATCTTCAGGAAACACTTAAGAAACGTTGAAGGAATGTTTCACGACGGTTCCTGGAATGTGGAACCTTTAAGAACACTTGTTGTATAATATAAATAAGATAAATAACCACAGATATAAATATTAAGTTAAACTGTAAATAAATGAGAACACTCTGGTTGGAGACAGAAGGAGAATCTGAAATATAAAATATAAATATAAAACCTCCTCAGTGGATTGTTTGCAATAAGACAATGGCTTTCTTTGCTGAGCAGGTTTTCAAAACTGAAAATCGATCTAAAATCTCGACACTACGTCTATGAGCAGGAATATTGTGAATATGTGAATGTGAGATGAGGCTACCTGCTTGGTTTTGGTGACACATTGTTTAAGCCGCTTACTTTGTCATCAGAACACAGTAGTTTTTGCATTTTGCTTTATTCACATCATGTCGTTTTGACTAATCTCAGTTTTATATCAACCAGAATCAGAGAAACAACAAATGAGGTTTTCTTAGAATCCAAACCTTTATTGAGCTTTTTTTATATATAAAACCTTCAGAAGATGCTTCTGGGATGCAAACATCCACAGTCAGTCTTCCTCCTCGCACCGTTGAGCTTTTTGCTCATGAAACCATTTCTACCTGTTTGGTTCCTATAAAACCTTTTTTTAACCCTTTCCGTCACTCCAGCGGCACCGTGCAGCACAAAGCAAACGTCTGCGCTCGCTCTCAGGTTGTTGTTGGAGCTCTGAGGAGCTGATTTCACCTCTCAGCCTTCGGCTCTCGCTGCTTCTAAGGAGGTAATTTTGGTTATTTATTCACCTGTTGTGCGGTAATACAGTCAAGTGCAGCTTGATTTGAAAAAGTCTGCACTGCAGCGCCTCATAACGACCGCATGACGGGCGGATCGGCGCCGGCTTGATGCTAATGGAGGCGAAATTAATAGAAGCAGATGGGCTGTGAATTCACATTCCTGCTCGGGTTGTGATGCTAAAGCACATAAAGGAGTCGAGACTTGCAGAAGCTGCGGCTTTGTTTCCAGGAAACGCAGCAGAAACAAAGCCGTGAGAGCTGCTGTGATTGGACGTGGGCGTCGAAGGCCGCCGGAACGCTGGCTTCACTTTTTGCAGCGTGGAGACACCGGCAGCAGCAGCAGCAGCAGAACTTTGTGGACTCGTCGTGATGAGCTGTGACATTGGGACGTGGAGGCGAGCCGAGCGAGGTCAGCGCCGCCGGGGAAAGAACATTTTCATTGTAGCCCCAGAAGCAATTGTATTCGGCGAGGAGCTGGAAGGAGCTGTTTTGTAAGAAATGTTCTGAAGTGCTTTTTGAAAGGCGGCCAGCTCCCCGCTTTCATTACTCGCAGTATCTAAAGCAGCGAGGGATGCCGCCATGTTAGCGGGAGGCTGACTGAGAGTTAAGTGCCCCGACTCTGACAGCTCTGCACAAATGCATATCAGCCAGCGCCGAGATGGGAACTACAGAGAGGTTTAACTCATAAAACATTTAGGGCTCTGCCTCAGATTTCACTTAGAAAGTATTTAGAGTGGTGTACACAGCCCAGGATAATGAGACGGAAAGCGTGGCCCCGTGCGAACCCGGCGCGTGGACGAATTAACACAGAGGCCCTTAAAGACGGCGGCGCTGCGCCTATGAATTGATACCCCGCTAGCCCAGGGCGCTTCAATCGATGCCTCTGAACCTAAAAGAAGACGAGGAGCTGCTGGCTGCGCCGGCGGAGGGATGCGCCGCCGTCTCAGGCTCATGTTTGGAGTTTTTACGCCCAAATAAACTCAATTTTACAACAGCGCTAACCTGATCTGAACCAGAAAATGGACCCATACGCCCGGAAAATCTCTCAGCAGGCTCTCGCTGTCATCCCTCCCCGTCGGCCTCGGCGGAGCTCTGCAGCAGAAGAACAACAGATCCCTGCACAGAGCTCAGCCTCCACTCGTCTGCAGGCACACGGCGAGAACACGTTTGATTCGTGTGGAATCGGGGCAGCTCGTCGGTCCGGGGAAACATCGATTTCCAATCTGCGCCTCACATATGTGATGTTTATGCCGAGTGAAAGCTGCTCGGTTCTGAACACAAGCCTCCAGAACAGCAGAGTCCGACGAGCTCGGACGAGAAGTTTGTAAAGACGGAGCCGCGGTGCATTTACATTCTGAAAGTAATGCATTCGCTCCCCGACAGATGAAATAACGATGCAGGAGCCGAGCGGACCAGAACCTTTTATTCTTGGATTTAAGTTTTTGCTCTTAGTTTGGTTAAACAGAGGACATGATTGGAGTTCGATATCATTTTTGCAGCTTCTCTGTCATTTGTTTGCTGCAGCCGGAGCAGCGATAATGAATTTATTGTGTATTTAGGGTTTCTGCTGATGCTCCTGCATGTTTCCTCTTCGGCTGCACGTTTCCCTGCTGTGGGATTAATGACTCGACGTCGTCCTAAAGCAGCGACGTGTCGATCTGGAACATCCTTGTGTTTGTGGTTTTGGTGAGACGGTTTGAGCTGCGCGGGAGGCTGAGATGTTGAAACCGTGAATAAATGCTCATTACACGCCAAATCTATAAATGATGCAGGTTAGTCATGCAGAATGTCTTCAGTCAGGTAAACACTCAGCCGGCAACAGGTGAAGGATCTCAGCAGAGAAATGCTCGATAAGTTCATCAACGACTAGTCTGACAGAGAGATGATGTGCTTCTCATTTAGTTTGTGGCGTTTGTTTGCTTCCACAGAAAGGTCGGATCTCATGGAGTAGTGAGAAATTACAAAGATAAGTCAATATAACAAATAAAAAATAATAAATAAAATAAAAAATAAATAATGTGGCAGTATAAAGCAATGTAAATCAAAATAAATCCGTAAAAGAAAAGGATAATAAAAATGGAAATATAAAGAAAAAAAAAATAATTCTTTTATTTATTTTTTATAATTATTATTTTTAAATTTTTTAGTTATTTTATTTTTTGATTTTTTAAAATTATTTTTTACATTTTTATTTTTAATTTTTTTTAAATCTATTTCTTTTTATGTCGATTTAAAAGCAAAGGAAATACGCACAGAAAAATGTGCGCAGTAGGAAATTATTTCTGTAATCTGTCATGACTCCACAGGATTAGTTTAAAAACACGTTATTTGAGCGTTTCTGCTCGATAACTTTGATTCGAGAGCCGTCGGTGCAGATTGAAGGGTTTCGTGAACGTTCTTCACATGTTTCCCTCCCGGCAGCAACAACTCATTCGTTCATTGGCTTTTATTTTGAGTTAATGTGTTAATGTGGTGAAAATTAATTAATGAAATAAACTAATCGCTTTTACCGTGAACGAGTTTTGATTTGCAGCTTTCATGAAAACGTGCGTGGACAGAGGCGACTCCTCCAATCAGAACGCAGAAGAGTCACGAGAAAAGTTTGACACAGAACGCTCCAGAGTGTCGCTGCATTAGATTAGAAATTTAAATTTCCATAAATAACGACGTTTTAACAACGAACTGGTGCAGAAAAGAAACAAATTGATGCACAAACATTCACCAAACGTCTCCCAAAGTGAGCATCAAACGTACGTTTCAGTGAATTCGGCGTTTTACAAACCAAACGTCGGGTCGGAACCGCTGCTCGGCTGCAGGTTGCCACGGCAACAGTGCAGATGTTTGCCGTGTCGCGGCGGCGGGCGAAGGGTTAAACTGATTAAACACGGAAACATGGAGGACTCAAACAGCGGCGACCTTTGCTGAGCAATCAGAGACAATCTAATCTAAACTGCATAAACAGCGATGATGCTTTTAATTTGGCGGAGCTCATTAAACGTATTGTGTTCGGCTGATTCGGGGCTTCGGGGACTCTGATGGGAGCAGAAATTTTGATGTAGAATCTCCCGTTCATGGAGTCTGATGGTTTAATGCACGAGGAGGCAGAACATTAGAACAACGTGAGCCGGGTTCTGTCCAATCAGAAGTAAACAAGAGAAGCAAAGTGAGATTTGCAGGATGTTCTTCAGCTGATGGGAGGCAGAACGTGGACCTCTGCCTTCTTCCAGCCCTTTGCTGAGAGCGAGCGGTGCAGTCGGGGCAGATTCCCGGGTGGGCGGTTAGCAGCATGTGGTTAAAAGCTGCACGTCTGCCTCGCTTCGGTTCTCGTGAGAACAATTTCATCAACAGAAACTCGACCAGCGCTCCGGGGTAATGAGGGAGCGGTATGCAGCAGGCGCACAACATTTTAAATCTCCATTATTTACACCCGGCCCGCCTTTGATACGCCGGCCCGCGCGCGCAGGCTCTCCGGCGCCGACGGTCCGGCCGAGCCCGTGTGAAGGTAAAAGCCCGGCGAGCCGCGGGGGAGCGACACCGGCTTAACGCCTGATGATGTCAAGTTGCTGAAACATTTTCATCATCCGGCAACAGTGGGGGAATGTTTTCAATTAATTCTTTTCATGATTTAGTAATTCCAATTTCACTAAACGGATCAGAGGACCGGTCCTGTCTCTCCTCCCGCCGCCGCCGCCGCTTTTTTTTGTTTTGCCATTATTTTGTGTCTCGCAGCTTCGGTGTCGTCATCTGAAGGTCCTTTTTTTTTTTTTTTTTTTGCTCTCTTCGTCCTCTGGCGCTCGCAGACCTACAATTCAGAGCACTTGTGATTCTCGGCTCCTTCTGTCTGGCAATCCTATCACCCCGACCATCTCGCTCTCCAGCAGCCACTCCATTCTCTGCTTATGTTTGTTTAATACTCGGTGGAGTTGTCTGCCCGGGATTGGGTGTCTGAGGTGTGATGCTGAGAGATTTCCAATTGATGGGATGGAGAGGATGGGGAAGGCGAGCGAGCGGGGGGAGGAGAGCGAGTGGAGGTTATAGAATTGGAGGAGAAAAGAGAAGAGGCCGAGTCGATGGGCGAGCAAAGTGTTTTGGTCCAGAAAGCATCGGGGCGGACTATTTACCGCAGACGGAGGCGGCCAAAGTCGAATGGAAACTGAAAAGACTTCAGTGGAGTGCTGGGAATTCATTTTTCATGAGAAATTGCACAGTTTTGCGCCAGCGTATTGAGCCGCAGTGCTTAAATCCTTTTTACTACAAAAGGCAATAGAGCCGGGCATTAAAGTGATGAGCTGAACTCTGTTTGGCTTCTATTAAATCGCCGCCGACGCTGCTGCTGCTGCTCCGAGTCGCGCGGACACAATTATAAAACGGAGCGTGTCGCCGCCTCAGATAGCATCACGCCGCGGTCGAAAGGTCGGCTCTTGAAGAACCAGGAAGAGGAAGGCCTTGAAGTCGAACCTCCTGCTTTGTGTGGGCCGAGGGTCCGTTGGTTATCGGACAACAGCCTCCTTCTGCCGGTCCTGCCTGGACGTCTGGAGCAGGGAAAGAAAAACGTGTTCGTGGAGATGAAACCGATGCATTTTAAACCTGGTGCACGCTGATGCTAAGCTAACGGTGGTTTTTATTTATACTCAGGCATCTGAATAGCGGTTAGCTCTGGGATTTGTGCTTTCCAGGAACAAGGGGAAGCTTTTCTGTGTGTTTCTGTCGTTCGTGGTGAACAGAAGGTTATAGAAGTGTATCACTGACAAATTAAAGACGGATGTTTTCATTTTAACTGTTTAACAAAGACTCAGGAAGCTCTGCAGAGTTCAAAACCAGCATCAAGCTTCCTGAACTCAGCACAAACCCACGGTTAGCTTTCATTTATTATCTCACACTGACGGGCTTTTAAAGTTTTCTGTTGTTTTGTGTATTTATTGCTCTTGTTCTCTACGTTAGCCTGAATGAGGTAACGTTAGCTGCATTATTAGCGCAAACGAGCTAAGGTTACCAGTTAAGTTGGCCCAAACAAGATAGCGTTAGCCACCATGTTACAGATGTTCCTGAACTAGACAGTGGAGAAGCTTCTGGTCTCCACTCAGGAAGTGAGATGTTCTAATATTCAGTTGACTTTAACAGAAACTTGTAGCCGTGCAGGTTTTTGTCTCTCCAGGTCTAACTGTACTGGACAGTACAAACATCAGCAGAACCTGAAATCAGCCACAAAAACAGCTCCAGGTCCAGTAAAGTCGGTTCTGCACCACAGAACTAAGTCCAGGAGAGCTGTTTGGAAAGTCTTCTGCAACATTACAGCCAGAAAACCTGTAAGTGAAAAGTTTGTTGAGAAAAGTTTGTTGAGAAAAGTTGCCGTTTGTCACATTCATGAGTTTCTGAGAGAATAAATAATGTCGATACAGAAGCGATAAGATGAATACTGTCAGCTCCTCTTTAACTACAAAAGGCAGCAGAGCTCAGATCTGATGATGAACCGAACTCTGGATTCCACTGAATCAGAAAAAGACTTGTGGTGGTTTTGTTTGGATAAAACCATGAAACGGAGGCGGGTCGACATCCTGCTGGGGTCAAAAGAGCCTGAAAGTTGATCTCCAGACGATACTGATCCAGGTTTAGTGGGAGCAGCTCTATCATCACTGAGAGAAACCACATCGGCTGCTTCACTGAGAACATTTCAAACCAAATGCACCATTTCTGACAAACTGATTTGTTTTGTACGAAACACAAACTAAATTCACCTTCTTCTTGCTTTGAGGTGTGATTTCTCTGCTCAGCCACGATCGGATCTAACTTCATCGTTTAGCTGCTGGCTGATGGAAGGAATGCAGGCGTCTTCTCTGTAGAGCCTGTAGGAAGATCTCCACGTCCAGGTCTCCTCGGAGCCTTCAGATGCCTCGTCCTGGGCCCAGAAGCTGCTGGAGTCAGTTTATTTGACTGAAATCAGCACACAGAAGGTCAGAGGGTCCCATAACGTGGCCGTCAGTGCGTGTGCTGCACCTCCTGACAGGCTGTGGAGGTTATTTGCTGTGGATGGACCGCCCGCCCGGCGGCGCCGCTCCGAGCCGGAGTCACGTGGCCGAGCTCAGCTGTCGGCCCCGAAGTAACATCCGTCAACTTGACAACATCTGTCGCCGACAAACCGATCGTCCCCAACGCGATTCTGCGGCGTCCCTGAAGTGCAGTCAGACTTTTACGGCGGCGGCGGCGGCGGCGGGGAAACCCGAGGGGACGGATGTTACTGGAACGCTGCTCGGCTCTCACCATCCATCACCATCAGGAGGAAGGCTCTGCCATCATCCTCCTCCTCCTCCTTTCATTCAGCGCTGGCGCCGGTCCAGCCTCTAATGAGTCTTTTTCTGCAGATGCGGCGTCTTTTTCTTTTCCTTCCAACCCGTCGTCGTAAAGCGGCGGCCGGTTAACGGCGGTGACGCGACTCTTCAAAATGTCACGGAGGAGGAACGATGGAGCCCGAGGTCAGCAGTTTGGAATAAGAAGGAGGCGAAGAGGAGCAGGAGGGTGATTTAAGGTCCCGGCGAGGAGGCGCAGGTCGTCACCAAACGGGCTGGACGTGGCGCCGTTAACGAGCGCGGCGAGCAGCCTGCCAGGCCTCTTTAAACGTCCCCGCCGTGATGCAAAGTGGGGAAAAGAGGCATGTTTTAAAAGGCAGCATATGGCTGCAGAGGATCCGCCACTGATGTATCGTCACGGGAGACTTCCCCTCCCCGGCTCTGCTGCCGAGGACGGGCTCTGAAACCCAGCCAGATGTCCATGTCTTCGCAGATACAAGCCCCCCGTCCTGATGTCTCGCTGCTTTATTGGCAGCGGCGGCGGCGGCGTGCAGCTGAATGCTAAGGCTGCTGCCACGACCATCACTGTGGTTTTTATGGTTATGGTTTTAATAACAGATGAGGACGGCGATTAAAAAAAAACATTGCAGGTGCATGAATTATAGAGGTGGGACTGGAAACCAGCTTTGATGTGTTTGTTGCTCTTCACTGGTCTGGGTTTGATTTTATTTCATTTTTAAAGTGATGAAACAGCCTGAACGCGCCCACCTACGAGCGTCATCATTTAATCATGTGATCTGCTGAATGTCTGATGCTGCCGGAGACCGTTCGGACCTCACCGCTGCTGCTTTTCATCTCCTTCTTCTGCGTTTCCGTCACACAGAACAAACAAACAGAAACCAGCTCGTCATGGCAGCTAAAGCTAAGCAAAGACCTCGACGTGAACAGACTCAGAATAATCCAACCTCCTGCTCTGTGGCGGTGCATTAAATATGAACCATCATCAGACTTATCTACAGATATTCTCTAAACTCGGCTGAAGCGCTCGACGGACTCGCAGCAGCTACCAGAGGACTCGGTGTCATGGCCACTGAGCGTCTGTGGACGGATCCTCCAGCCGAGAACAGACCACGTTAGTCATTTTAGCGAAGCTCCAAAGAAACAAACTTCAACCGTTGACCCTCCGCAGTCGAGTTCGGTTGGTCTCAGATCCAGGTTCGGGTCTCAGCCGGAGCGAGGAGCTGAATGTGAATGTGTGGAAGCAGCAGTCGGGTGAAATCCACAGCGAGCAGGTTGTCTACATTCACAGTTCATCTGATCTGTGACGGACCTCAAGGGCAACATTGTGAGGGTAAAAACTCAAACACATTTCCTCCGTCCTTGAATCTTCCTCTGTCCTGACTGGACGGGTCGGCTGCTGCTTTAGAGCCGAAAGCGTCCACTGATCTGAAGTCAGCTAGCAGAAGAAGCTAAATCAGATGTAGAAAGATGTTCCACCATCAGTAGAAAGATGTTCCACCATCATGTAGAAAGATGTTCCTCCATCAGTAGAAAGATGTTCCACCATCAGTAGAAAGATGTTCCTCCATCAGTAGAAAGATGTTCCTCCATCAGCTGAATGTATCTCCACCAACTGGCTCCTCTGTTCTCTGGTTCTGATCCGTGCTGCATCTATTTACTGATCCGGTAGGTTGGATTTTCCTCTCAGAATTATTTTAGACAAGTTCTGGGGCATTTTGAACGTGTTTTTCAAATCATTCTGGAAACATTCAGCCCATTTGGACTCATTCCAGAGCGTCTTCTCGTCGTTTTATGTGAGTTTGGAACAATCTTGAGCCGTTTTTCGTTGGCGTTGCTTTGTGCTTTTATTTTGTCGTTTTGTTCCTGGTTGGTTCAAGCGCTATGAGATGACTTGTTGTTGTAAATATGCGCTATACAAATAAAATTGAATTGAATTGAATTGTGTGAGTTTGTGTCTCTGTGGTTGTTCTGTCTCCTCATCCTGGAGTAAAACAATCTTCATTCACACAAAGGATGAAGATATTTTTATGCTTGGATTTGAGTCATTTCCACGTGATTTGTCTGAACGTTTAAAACGCTGCATGTGTTTCTGTTTTTTCTGTTTCCGGCTCTGATAAATTGTCTCATTTTGGGGATTTTCCTTCATACATAACGGACATTTCAGACCCGTGTGATCATTAATAAAAATAAAATAATAAAGAACAGGGTTTTCTGAGGAGGTGTGGAAAACGTCTGACCCGTTCTCGTCACATTTTACCTCCAACACGACGGAGATAAGCGGGATCAGCTCACTCGTCCCATCAAACAGCCGATATCACACAGCCTGGAGGTAAGATGGCACATCAGTGATAGAGCACATCAAGGGAGGCCACTCGCTGCCTTTTAATTGGCTCCAGCAGGTCATCTCCGCTGTCTGGGATAATATGCCAGACACATTTGGATTTAATTCTCCCACACTTTGCCTCATTTGATTTTGTGCCGGGCCTGAAGAAGAAGAAGAAGAAGAAGGAGAAGAAGGAGAAGAAGGAGAGGAGGGGGAGGAGGAGGTTTAATTGAGAGGGAGAGCTGGTTGAAAAAAGCCGGCGAATGACTGGAGGTGACACATGGAGAACAAGAGTGTGGATTTAAAACATGAAAGGCGGCGAGGAGGGGACGACTCGGGCCGACCCGTCGGATTGAAACACCCGGAGATGGAGAGTGACTCATCTGAGATAAAAGGGGGGAGCGGAGGCTGCCGCTGCGACGGCTAATGAAGAGCTCCTCCAGCCGCCGCTCCCATCCAGCGCTCATTGTTTATTGATGCCTTGCTCCGAGCCGCAGACCAGAGCAGACGATCGCTGCTCGCCCAGCGCTCCGTTTAGGGGCCTTTAGCGGGAGAGCGGCGGCTCTTTTAAAGGCCTCTTCCTCCGCTGCACTTCAAACGGGGCCTCGGTGGCCCCGGTGTTGGGGGAAACAAGCGCCGGCGCCGTGTTTCCTGAGCGGAGGGTAATTTGAGTCCTGCAGAGGAGATGCAGCAGACGTTTGATGTGAAGAGGCTCTCGGAGCAAACTAAACAAATACCCCCTCGATTGGCTGTGAAAGAGAGCAAATTAGGCCCATCCACTGGAGAGCGAGCGGTTCGTAATCAACTGGAAGAAGGAGGAGAGCAGCCAAATGAGGGTTTTTTCTTTTGACTGAGCTGATATGCAAATGCCAGACATTTACATGACCTGCTCAGACTTCAACCACAAACAAGACGGGTTGGGTTTTCCTCCTCTCTCGGGTCGGCGCGGTGATTAAACGC
Source organism: Stegastes partitus (assembly GCF_000690725.1). Classification (NCBI taxonomy): domain Eukaryota; kingdom Metazoa; phylum Chordata; class Actinopteri; family Pomacentridae; genus Stegastes; species Stegastes partitus. The sequence continues at coordinate 199,688 of NW_007579029.1, read as the reverse complement.
AGAGGATCCGCTCAACTGCAACCCGGCTGCCAAAGGGAAGCTGGTTTTTCTTTTTTTTTTATCTCTTCGCTTGTCAGATTTGTGAGAAATTACTTCCATTCACAAACGAAGGATCCAATCTGAAGGTTTTGTGCACGTCGCCGTGGGTTTCTCACAAAGTCCTGCACCTCTGTGGAAACACGGCAACGGACCGAAGACGCTGCACACGACGGCAACGACGGCAACGACGGCAACGACGGCAACGATGACAACGACGGCAACGACGGCAACGACGGCAACTACAGCAACGACGGCAACGACGGCAACGACGGCAACAGTGACAACGATGGACGAGATTAAAACATGAAATCCAAACATCTGCAGCTCCTCATGCTGCCTTGTTTTGGACGTGTTTGGAGACATTCACATGATTTTTGGTTAATTTTGGAACGATTTATTTTCCTCTTATTTCAGACAACTCGTGTCGTCATTTTAAACATTTTTTTAATCATTTCCGTTCATTCGTTCAGTCGTTTTGGAGATTTTGCACATTTTGTTTCAATCAATTTTTGGAAAATTGTCAAATTTTGAGTCACCTCAGCAGAACTTTTGTGATTTTGAACAGGTCTTGAGTCGACTTTAAACGCTTTCTTAGTCTTTTTGAACATGTTTGTCACTTTGGACGGCTGTTTGAGTCATTTCTGACACTGGAGTCAGTGTGGACGGGTTTCTGTCAGTTTGTTCTGGTCTCTGGTTCTGATCCGTACTGCGTTTATTTATTAACCCAGTCGGTTGGATTTTCCTCTCTTTGGACAAGTTGATGTCATTTTAAAAATAATTTTGGACAAAATTTGAGACATTTAGATGATTTTTTAAAATCCTTTCAGAAGATTTTAGATCTTTTAAAACCAGTCTTGAGGGAGTTTTTGTCTTTTTGGACCAATTAGTTCCTCTTTCTTCTTGGACAATGTTGGGATCATTCTAGAAGCATTTCTGATCATTTTAAACACATTTTGAGTCACTTCCATTTTTTTTCCAGCCTCTCCAAACCTTTTCTCTGTGGTCTGCACACATGGAGATGTTTCACTGAGCTGGATGCATCCTGTGTTGGTGTGTGTGTGGACACACTGTTCAACCGACACGTTAAACAGGTTTTATTTTTGTGATATTTATTAAACAGAACACATCGAATGGAGTGAATATAATGAAATACACGTTTTCTGTGCTTATTTGTTTATTTTTAAGGAAATTAAATTAAATTTGGAAATGAAATCTAGAAAAAAGGTGTTTGTTGTTGTTTTTTAGTTTCATTAGGACTTTATATCAGTCATGACCCAAACCGGCCTCCTGAGCCTGTGGGCAGGTCCAGAGCCTTAAAGCTGTGGTGCCACTGACCTCCTGATGAAGATTCTTTAACCAGAACCATCGAGGCTCATTCGATCCTTTTTGACTGAACACCGTCTCTTATAAACGTGTTTCTCTTGTACAACACAGATACTTTGTGGACTTCTGCTGCAGACGCCTGTAAAAATGAAAACCAGACCTCCGGAGCTCCTGGTCACTAATGACAGCAGGAATCAGGACCCTGAAGGTTCATGAAGCCTCGAGCACGTCGTGTTTTCCTCAAACCCTCTGCCTGTGGAGCGCTCCGAACAGCCTTTTCCTTTATCCTTGAAGGTTTTGTCAAATGAAATCTAGCTCAGATCCCAACTGTTCGTTTGGCACCGGCCGTGTTTCCGGTGGCATTATTTCGCCGTGTTTGCGGTTTAAAGGTTTGCGGCTAAATCTGCTCGTCTCTCGTCTGCCTGACGTGAAGGAAGCTCGGGCTCAGAACCTGAACACGAGATCCGTTTGTCTGGAACCCGACACCTGCTCCGACAGACGACGGCGCGGCGCTGATCCTGGAAACGGCGACAAACGCACGGCTTTGGAGGAAATGTTTCTGAAACCGATGTGAGGAAAGAAGTAAAAACAATCGTCTTCATTTCAGCTGATCCAGCAGTGATCATGACTCTTTATCACCAGGTTACTACTTTACAGATAAATTAAATCCGCCTGTAAAGTGTCTTTAACATCGTGCTTTAAATGCATTTTACTGATAATAATTCTGTGTTTTTTACGTTGTGCTGCTACAGAACCCCAAAACCCAAAACTGGTGGTTATAAAGATGTTGTTTCTTTTTAAACGTAAAATACCAAAGTGACATAATTCCAGCCACGTTTTGGATTTATAGCCTTTGTCTGTACCGTGTGATATATGGTTGCATCACGATGAGAAATAAATAAATCTGAGCTTAAAATCATGATGTTTAATGAAAATCACTTTGTTCTGTGTGTTTCTTTTAAGATCCAAGAACTAAAAATTGTCCAAATTGACATAAATTTGCCCAGAATGACTCAAACGTTGTTAAAAATAGCATCAGCGTGTCTAAAACGGTCATAAAGAACGTTCAAAATGACTCAAACATGGTCCAAAATGGAAAAACAGTTATTAGAAATTACTCAAAACTTCAGCAAAATCTCAGAAAAAACATTCAAAATTATTTTTAAAACTGTCCCAAATGATATAAAATCATCCAAAACAGTCACGAGAGGAAAAAATCCAACCTAGTGGGTCAACGAATAGATGCAGCACGGATCAGAACCAGAGACCAGAGGAGCTGGTTGGTGGAGATACATCCAGCTGATGGTGGAACATCTGATGGGACAAAATGTTGATTTCTGGTGTTTTTTTATTTATTTTTGCAAAACAGTTCAACTTTATTTCATGACGTATGTGCTCCATCTGTGCTGCATGAGGTCTCCTCCTCCTCCTTCATGGTTGTTGTGCTTCCACAGAGCTGCAGGTCTTTATGCTGCTTTGTGCACCAGGAGCAGGAAACAGGAGTTCAGAGGGTTACAGAACAACACTTCTGGCACCGGTACAGAAGAGAACCAGCAGCAAGGGTCCGTCCAATCCCCCCGTTTAAAGAAAATTAAAATAAATAAAAGATTATTACTGTTTGTTTGTCTTCTGTTCTGCAAATATACCATAAATAATTAATCACAAGGAAAAAAATCGAGTGTTTTACTTCGTTAAAAGCCCCACAGGGATGTCTGAATAAATATCCAGACAGCACATGTATATGCAAACACACGCCTACGCTGCTGCATGTAGCGCATCTGTTAGCACGGAGCTGCCGCGGTGCCTGGGAGCTACCTGTTCTACCTGCAGCAAGGTCCTTCCCTGGACCTCCTCTCACATAAACATCCTCAATGTGCTGCATGAAGGGAACAAAACGCAGCCTCGTGCGCTCCAGAATTCATCTCGTTTATCCACCAGTCCAGCGCGAGCCGAGCTAATTAAACTCAGTGCTGTTTTAAAGCGCTCACGCTGGGGATTTGTTTTAAAAAAAAGAAAACCTGTCATCAGTCCTGCACAGCGAAGCCACCCGACAAACTTCCAAAAAGTCAAACCGCTCTCGTGTCACCTTAGCAGTTATTCCAAGGTGGCGAGGCGCAGGTTAAAGTTAAAAACAGCACAACAAGCAGTCAGCGCTGCTGCTGCTGCTGCTGCTGCTAATTAGCAGGTTTCCCCCCTAAAAAAAAAAAAGAGAGAGAAAGCGGCCCGATGTGGACGGAGACGAATGGCTGCCTGCGGGCCTGTCGCCGCCGCTGATGGATGGATGACACCGGCTCCCCGCGGCAATGGCAGAGCCGAGCCGAGCGGCGGCGGAGCGGATGGTAAACAGGTCTGTAGGACAGCGATGGCCTCTGGATCCCAGTCGCATATATGGAGCAGCGAGCGGCGCCTCCGTGGGTCCTGGGCCGCCCGGGGAGCAGCGCCGGAGCCAGGAGGCTGACATCGGAGGCCCGGCGTGGGAGTGAACAGAACAGCGAGTCGCAGGAGGATCGGCTGCAGTAGAATAATCTGACCTGATCCCAGATCAGCGCAGGGTCACATGAAGACCCGGATGTGGCAGCAAACACCCAAAACCGCTTTTAAATTAGAAACTAAAGCGGATTCTTTACGACATGTTCAGACTGAATCCGTCCAAACAGAACAAACCCGTTCATGATGACGCTACACGCCACTGACACTCCAACAGAACTAAACAGAACTGTGTTTTTGAGTTAAACCGGTGATTAACACTGACTTCATCAGTCTGTTTACATCAGTAGATGCTTTATTCGTCCTTTATTGGAGAAATTCCAGGTATCCAGTGTGTAGATCAGCTAGCTGTTAGCAGTTAGCTGAAAAACCTGAATAAGTTCTGGGTACAAAAATCTGTTGATGACCTTTACATGTTGTAAAGGGCTCCAATAAGGAGAGTGAACTACATCATGTTGACAGTTAACTCAACAGTTAGCCCAATAGTTAGCCTAACAGTTAACCAGATAGTTAACCTGACAGTTAGCCTGATAGTTAACCAGATAGTTAGCCTGACAGCCTGACAGTTAGCCCGACATTTAACCTAACAGTTATCCTGATAGTTAAACTGACTGTTAGCTTGTTAGCGTGACAGCTAGCCTAACAGTTAGCCAGAATGTTAGCCTGAAAGTTGACCCGACATTTAACCTTACAGTTAGTCTGAACGGTAACTCGCCAGTTGGCCTAATAGTTTAACTGACTGTTAGCTTGACAACTAGCCCAACAGCTAGCTCAACAACCTGACAGTTAACCCCACAGTTAGCCTGATAGTTAAGCTGACAGGTAACTTGACAGTAAACCTGACAGTTAGCCTGATAGTTAACCTGCTCTGGACCAGGTTAGTTTCCCATCACAAGCTGTCAGAGTTACTCAGCTTGAATTATGTTGAATTTCAATAACTCGGCAGTCAGTCAGGCTAACTGAAGTAAACCTGGTTTATTTGGTGAACTCGCTTCACACAACCTGCTTCAGGAGCAAATCAGTAAAATGACTTTTTAGCACAAACACTCAGGTTCTCGTTAATCTGGAGCAGAAAGAGTCAGACGAGGAGAGAAAGATCAGAAATCAGTTTGTCTGGTATTTAAGAAAAACTAACTTTTATTTCTACAGAGTCCTAACGAGCTTCAGTTTTCTACATCCGTGTGTGTGTGTGTGT
>NW_007579029.1:185760-194034 GCF_000690725.1 Stegastes partitus | reverse complement strand
TCCTCCTCCTCCTCCTCCTCCCTGCAGAGACGGACACATGCAGCTCATCATGCAGAAACACCTCCGCTCGGCTGGTGTCGGCAGGCGGGAGGGAAGACACCGGCGGCGCTCGGCTCGCTGCAAAGACGCCCAGATGGTGAGAAATAGGTTTTGTCTGTTGTCACCTCGTGTTCCGGCGTCTAAACAGAAGCTTTTCTCGCTTCCAGCCGCCTCGTCGGCCACAGCGACGGCGAGGAAGCAGCTTTATGGGGGTTTCTGTCCAAACTGTGAGTCCCCACCGTCGATGCTCCTCAAACTGTTTGGTTCTGACCGTTTTCAGAGGACACAGGAGGTGAAATGGGTCCGGAACAGCCTCGGACCGGTCCAGAACATGGCTGCAGGGGTTCTCCAGCCCAGCAGGTCTGGGAACATCTCAGGATCCTTCAGGAGACGACGGACGGCGTTATGTAAGACGGAGGCTGCCTCGTTTTTCTGCTGCCACCTCAGGAAATGGCACAAAAGTGGTCAAAAGGATGAAAAATGAATGAAACGGGCGCATTAAGGGCTGCAGAGTTTAACTCCAACGGATTTCACATCCTGTAGCCTCTGAGAGCATAGAGTCAATGAGAAGAACATGTGAAAATGACAGTTAGCACGACAGTTAGCCAGCAGTTAGCCTCACAGTTAGCACAACAGTTAGCATGGTAGTTAGCCTCACAGTTAGCACAACAAATGCCAGCAGTTAGCACGACAGTTAGCCTGACAGTTAGCCTCACAGTTAGCCACACAGTTGGCACGACAGTTAACCATCAGCTAGCACGACAGTTAGCCTGAGTTAGCCTGACAGTTAGCCTTACAGTTAGCATGAAAGTTAGCCTGACAGTTAGCACAACAGTTAGCACGACAGATAGCCTGACAGTTAGCCCCATAGTTAGCATGGCAGTTAGCCTGACAGTTAGCCCCACAGCTAGCCAGACACTTAACCTGACAGCCCAACAGTTAACCCAACAGTTAGCCTAATAGTTAACCTGCTCTGGACCAGGTTAGCTTCCCATCACAAGCTGTCAGAATGATGTTGAATTTACTTTATGGACCTGAAATAACAAAGTCAGGCTAAATAAAACAAACCTGGTTTATTTGGTGACCTCGCCTCATAGAACAGGCCTCAGGACTGTTGAGTCTTTAGAAGATGTAGGCGTGTGTCTGCCTCGTTATTCTGCTGCCACGGCACAAAATGGCACAAAAGTGGTCCAACGGCTGGATTTGGTGTCGCAGGGTTTAACTATAGTTCATTGTTTGCATCTCATAATCTGGTCGGTTGTGGAGTCGATGAGAAGAACATGTCAAGGTTCTCACAAGATGGAAGGAACTGATGGAAACCTGATTTTCCAGAGTTGTAGGTCTCCTAAACACTGTGGAGCGGCTTCGTTGGTCTGCAGGAAGAACACGTGACGTCTTGAACATTAATTTAAAATCACAAAAGTGCAGAAAAGCACCTAAAGTCCTGCAGTCCTGAAACCTGTAAAGTCTGTTTTCCGTGTTCTGAGCCCACTGAGTCCGTTGGTTTCCACATTAAACGTGGACTCAAACAGGTCCGGGTCCATCTCAGGTGCAGCCTTCAGCGCTCTGGACTGATAAACCCTTGGTCCTGCTGCGCATTCAGAGCATGTCGCAGTAAAATAAGTCAGACAAATGTAAAATGTCACTGTACAGCTCCGACACAGGCCCAGAAATGATCCTAACAAATGTCAGCATCAGCTAACCTTCACGCCCGGTGGAAGCTGCCATCTGATCAATTACTTCCTGCGGCCCGCCGACCTTTAGCATCGTTTGTTTAAAGGAGAATCACGTCTGATTGGCTCTAATTTCTCTGCTCCAGCTGCACGTTGGTCTACAACAAGCAACAGGTGGAGACGAGTTCATGGATCTGCTGATCGGCGGATTTCTGGAGCTTAATGGAGAAACAAAGACGACTGAAGCAGACGAGAAGTCCTGAGCTACTGAAAATCAGATGTTAGACACTGACTCCAGATCAGTTCCACATCCTCAGTCTGAACATCTGGACACTGGACCTGCTGACTCATGAGAAACTGAACAGATTTCATTTTCAGCATGTTTTGGTGAAACCTTGATCCATTTCTGACAAACTTTTAGTCACTGTGAACAGTTTTTAAGCCCCGTTGGTCCAAGTTTTGGTGGATTTTGTCAGTTTGGCAAATATGGAGACATTATGGAGTCACAGAAACCATCACTGGTACCCTGGATGTGGTTCTGGTTCTGATCAGTCACCAGAGGAAACTTTACAAAGTGCATTCTGGGTAAACATTCCAGGCTCATGTCAGCATGTGTGGTGGTGGTGGTTGGTCAGAACCAGTTCTAGACGATGGAGGGACCGTTTTACCTCCAGAACCCACCAGAACCATCTGTAAACACGGTTCAGTCTGATAAAGGTAAAATATAAATGAACACAAAAACGTATAAAAACAAAAAGAGAGAAAGAAACGGACACGAAATGAAACAAAACGACCACAAAAGATGAAAAACGAAGAGAAAGAGACAAAAAAAATGTCCAAAAACACACAAAATGAACCGAGAAAGACAAAATAGAACCACAAAGAGGTGGAAACTTAACCTAAAGAGACACAAGATAAATACAAAAAGATGCAAAATGACCAGAAAGAGACACAAAACAACGGAAAGACAAAAGATAAACGAACAGCGACACCAGACAACCTGGACAGATGAAGCCCGACCCGGTTCGTCCTCTGAACTCAGAACAAAAAAACACAACAAGTTTCCTTTAGTTCACATGAGTTCTGTTTCTGACGTTTGACTCGGTTCGTCTACGGCATCACCAGATCAAACCTGACGGACGTTTAGCAGAGATCGGGTCGGTGAGCGAGGTGAACGCCGCCTCATCTCGTCTCCGTCTGATTCGGGTCTTTGTCTCGGCGGCGGATGAAGCTCGGTGAAACCCAGAATCCTCCCTCTGTGGGATTCATGATGAAACCGGCTGAAAGACAACACGTTCAGCCTTGTTTGTCCATCTGTCACGCGCAATATCTGGACGGCTGATTGGATTAAGACTTCCATTCTCCTCCGTCCCGGCGCCGCGGCGCCGCTCCGTCTCGTCTCGAAACGAGTCGAATTGGAAACGAGCTGAGATGATTTCACACCGCGAGCAGATTTTTAAAGAAAAATAAGTTTGCCGAGGGCGCCGCGTCGGACCAATCGGCACGTTGAGACGATGGAACAGGACTCGAGAGATGCGGTTCTGACACGATCCGGAGAGTTGATGCGTCTGGTTCTGGCTGTGATTGGCCCGGCGGGAAGCGGCGCGCACACGCTCAAAACAACAAGCCGCATTAGTCAGCGACCATTTGCTCGCCTTTTAGCTGCTCGCATCGAGCTTCAGACGAGTCGTGTGCGACCACGGAGGCTGGCGGCTGAACGGAGGCTGAACGGAGGCCGGCGGCTGAACGGAGGCTGAACGGAGGCCGGCGGCTGAACGGAGGCTGAACGGAGGCTGGCGGCTGAACGGAGGCTGAACGGAGGCTGGCGGCTGAACGGAGGCCGGCGGCTGAACGGAGGCCGGCGGCTGAACGGAGGCTGAACGGCGACGGCGTTCTGCAGCATCTTCAGGAACATGAAGGCTGGTGGAAGCAGGGAAATGTCATTCTGTGGAGGAACATGAGCTCAGAGCAGAGTCTGGTGACTGAAGGCATTTATTATGATTATTTGGGGAGATGGAAGGAGTCGGAGGCTGGACGGGAACAATCACAGGAGGAACCAAACATGGAGGAAGCGTAGCAGCAAACCTGCAGCTCTGGAGGATCGAATCTCCAGGTCGGGTCCAGAGTCTGAGGACAGGAAGAGTTTGTAGGTTTTTATTTCACCTCAGACGTGATGAGACTCGTCATGAACACGTCTGATGTTCATCTGCTTCCTGCTGCTCCTCGTTGGTTCCTCTGCTCCAACCCCGACGCCTCAACTAAAGAACAAAAACTCTGTTTAACTGCCATTTATTCAACAGTTTGATGTCGTACAGTTTCTTCCTGTTTGGTCAAATTACAGATAATCACTACTAACATAATAATGTTAAAAACAAAAAACAGGTTCAAGGTCAGTCATGTGTTTTACAAACAGAAGTGTTGTTTCACTATGTGTGACTGTAAAACTAGAATATTAGTGTTTTTATGTTTTTGCTCCTGATTTGCTGCCGACTTGGTTTTACAGATGTTTCCAGATGTTGTGGTGTTTAATGTGATCAGTAAGGAGCAAATATGAACCGTTTACCTTCACAAACATCAGGACGAGCTGTAATTTTATTAGATTTTCCCTTTTTTGTTTTGAAATAAAGATAAAAGCTTTTAAAAACCACAGAGAAAAGAAGTCATTTGTTATTTTACAAGAAAAAATCTGCATATTAAGGATCAAACAATGAATTTCTTTTACATTTTTACAGATTTTTTAAAAATGTTTTGTTAAATTAAAGATTAAAACTTGTGATTTTACAAACAGAAGCTCCGTCTGAGTGTAAAATCATTTAAACGATCTTAGAAAACCATCACTTTACAGATATTTGTCATTTTCCTGGAAACATCTCCCTCCCTTGAGGCTCCGTGAAGACGTTGGATCGCCGGGTTTCATCCTCCCAGCAGCTCCTGGAAACACTGAGGCGGGAAATCTGAACCGGGAATTTGCTCTCCGGATCGGTGGCAGGTGGAGACGGGAAGCTGGAACCGGGCTCTGAGCGGCTCTGAGCGGCTCTCGGGACTTGACTGATGACATTTCACTCCAACACGTGGACAGATGAGGACGCAGATTGAGGCGGGCCTTCGGGACGGCGCAGAACGACGCGATGAAGCCGAGAGGAGGACGATAAGACGGGAGGAGGGACGACCCGACCGGGGTAATGAAAAGGAAATGAAATGAAATAAAGGAGCGACGATAACGAGGAGGCCGCAAAGAACGCGGCGCCGGCGTACGCGTGCCGGTCGGACGGCGAGGCCCGACATGATGGATCACCCAGGATTCACTGGGACGTCAGCACAGCGTCCCGGAGCCTCGGAGACGGATGGAGATGTTGGAGTCGCCGTGTACACAGTCTCGTGCTCTTTGCTCTTCGCCCGGCCATCCATCATGATTTTGAACTCATACGCCGCCGCCGCCGCGTGTACACACATCCATCAGCGACGCACTCAGCAGGACTGAGAGCAGGAAATCGGCCATCTTTCAAATCAAACAACCGGCAGCCGAGTCTCAGAGGAAGAAAAATGAATAAATAGATGAATATTTAAAGCCGTCGCCGGCCTTCATCTGCAGATCCGTATCGTCTTGACATTTCTTTTAAATGCTGCATTCGAGATTATCAAACAATCGCTTCTCATTGAGTCACTTAACCCCGCCAACCGAGAAACCCGCTGATTCGATATGAAAGCCGCGTTTTATTTTTAGAAAAATCACCAAAGTCACGTCGCGTATCAGAGACGGGAGCCGTGAGAACAGAAGGAACCCGAGAACCTTCAGCGGCGAGGGGAAAGAGAAACAGATCTGAGCTCAGGGATCATTTGATTTCATATGTTTTAGAATAAAAACCGTTTCCATCAGATCCTTAAAAAAAATAAGTAAATAAATTCTGCTTCAGCTGCAGCCAACATCTGGACCCTAGAACCCGGCTGTTCTGTTCTAACAGCTGGGTTCTTAAATGTTTAATAAAATGACACAATCCAAACGTATATTTAACCCTCAGAGCCACGAAACCCACCGACAGGGTTTGAAACTCAAGTTATCTTAAAAAAAAAAAATCACACAGTTTATCAGTGAAAAACTGAAACCAGACAGAACCACCGGATGTTCAGCGTCACTCGTCCAGTGTGACGTCCGGTTCTGACAGGAAATCAACCAAAGCTGTGAAATTTAATCAGATTCATTTTAAAATATGACAAAAATTAAACTAGTTTGACGAGTTTCTGCAGCTGATAAGCAGAGTGGAGAAAAAAGTCTGTAGAGGCTTTAAAAATGGAAAAATACACGTTCAAGATGACTCAAACTCATCCAAGTCGACTGAAATAATGTCCAACAACTCAAAAATTATCAGAAATTATTTTATAAAAAGTGTCCAAATGAGCAGATTTGTCCAAAATGATTTAAATTTTATCAAAGACGACTCAAAATTATATTATTTTTATTATTATTATCCCAAAATGGTTAATTTTGTCAAAATTAATAAACAAATGAATGAAAATGACTCAGAAATTATTTCAAATGACAAAATGACTTATCCAAAATAAAAGAGGAAAATAAAACAATCTGACTAATGAACCAAAAATCATCTAAATGTCTCAAAACGTGTCCATAAGGATTAAAATAGAATATTAAAAATTATCCAAAAATGGCCTCAACTCTTCCAAAATCAATCAAACATTATCTAAATGTTTAAAAAGTTCTCCTTAATAATGACTTTTTTTGTCAAAGGTGTCAAAATGTCTCAGAAACAGCGTAAAAATGATTAAAAATCAACTTTAATCCTGCTCAGAATGATCCTGAGAGTAAAATCCAACCGACTGGGTCAATAAATAACTGCAGCACGGGTCAGAACCAGAGACCAGAGGAGCAGAGAGGAAACATCTGAACAGGCTTTATAATGCAAATGTATTCAAAGGGACTCCAACGTTGTCCAAAATGAGGCAAAAGACTTGTTCAAAAAGATTCAGAAAGTGATGAAAGACGACTCAAGACTCGTTCAAAACGACATAAAGTCCCTGAAGATCGCTGAACATTTCCCTAAAACGACCGAAAGTCTTGAATCAAAGGTGGAGAGAAAAGGTCTGGAGAGGCTGGACCAGTGAAGCTGTCCATCATCAGAATGACTCAGAATGGGTCCAAAGTGACACGAACTTGATGGAAAATGGTTGAAAAAGTTGTTAGAAGTGACTCAGAAGAGAGAAAACGTCTCTAGAGGCTGGAGACATGGAGACGGTTCAACATCTGGAGCCTCCATCAAGTCCACTTTGTGTCTCTGGGTTCTGTCTTCGTCTTCAAGCTGCTCAGAGCTGCAGGACTTCATCCATCCATCATCTCTACACCTTCATCCTCACTGGGGGGGCGGAGTCTATCCCAGCTGACTCAGGGTGAAGGCAGGTTCACCTGGACAGGTAACCAGTCTATCACAGGGCTACACTTAGAGACAGACAACCAAGCACACTCACATTCACACCTACAGACAATTTACAATCACCAATTAACCTCAGCATGTTTCTGGACTGTGGGAGGAAGCCGGAGAACCCGGAGAGAACCCACGCTGCACGGGGAGAACATGGAGACTCCACGCAGAAAGATCCCGGGTGTCCTCACCGGGACGCCAACCGACGACCTTCTAGCTGTGAGGCCACGGTGCTAACCACTGATCCACCGTGCAGCCCCAGCAGGACTTCATGTTGCAGTGAAACCGTCCAGGAGCTACGTGGAGTTCTTCTGTGGAACCGTCCTCTTGGTGCCACCACCTTCCAGTCGGACTGATTCGACCCCTCAGCTGGGCATCCCACTGGACGTCTCTGTGGCTCCGCCCACTTCGCCGCCGCGTCCCGAGCGTCTCCCGCGCGCAGCATCGTAATCAAATCAGCCGGTCGACTGTGAGTGTTTGCAGGAGTCGTGCTGCGCGGCTTCCAAATGTCAGGCCTGGATTGATTTCTTCTCCCTCTGATTAATTCATCCTGCGCTCTAATGTTCTGCATAGAAAACTGTTGAGCGGCATTCAGCCAGATTAAAACCACAAACAGCGCTTTTCATAATTTGACAGGTGATTGGCGGGAGGCAGACTCCTGCTTGATTGCATCATTAGGGGAGGGTTTTTTTCCCAAAGGGGAATTAAGCGCACCATCAGCCTTTTCCTTTTTTCCTTCTACGTCCGTGTGGCCTCGCTCGAACACGCCTGTCAGCTCACTTAATAACTGGCTCACACGCTACTCCGGGGCAGGAACACGGCTGATTGTTGTCTGAGTGTTTCATCATCTCACATAATGGATGCACTTCAATTTCAATAAATGCATCAATCTGCAACCGCTGAGCGTCAATAAAAGGCCCCGTCTAGTTTAAAATCACTCATGTTTCAGCCTCACCGGCGAAGCGGTCCACAGGAATATGTCTGCAGCTGCCTGATGGACCCACGTCAGACCGGAGCCGGACGACGGAGCGCCGATCTGCAGCTGGATTCACCAGAAACCATGATGGAATCCAGAAGACAGAGGAGCCAGTTGATGGAGATACATCCAGCATGGAGGAACATCTTTCTAC
>NW_007579029.1:182828-185083 GCF_000690725.1 Stegastes partitus | reverse complement strand
CTACATCTGATGGTGGAACATCTTTCTACTGATGGTGGAACATCTTTCTACATCTGATGGTGGAACATCTTTCTACAAAAGGACAGAAAAACGTCTCCTACGATCGCTCAGATTTTCATTAAATAATCTGAACTCTTCCAAAGTTAAATCAAAAATCATCTGATAACAACATAAATATTTTTTTACTCACAAATTGTCCAAAATGCCTCAAAATGTATTTGAATCACTACGAAATTGTTTAAAATGACATAAAAGTCCCAGAGTGATCACGAGAGAAAAATGTGTGAAAACCTCTCCAAAATCACATAAAACTTTCCAAAATGTTTGAAAAACTAAAACAAAATGTGTCTAAAAGGACATAACCTCGACCAAAATTAAATCTCCACATCTCAAAATTCATCCGTGATAAGAAACGTTTTTAAAATGACTCACAGCTGGTCCAGTGAAGAACAAACAATCAGAGTGGAGGGAATGAAACGGTAAACTGTGTTATTTATTTATTCATTCTGCATTTCAGGAAAAGCTTCCTTCAGTGACATCAGACTGTGTTTTGCTTCGCCTCGTGCCAGAAGGAGTGAAACCTAACGAAGGTAAAACAAACCAAAGAGTCCGAATAACAAATAAAAGGAGTAAATATGAAGATGAAATGAACACAGGGGGCGCCGTGGAGCCAGTTCGATCTGCAGCTCCGTGGGATCTCAGGGTTCAGAGACGAAGCTCCTCCTGTTTGTCTCCATCTGCATGTCCTGTGTGTCTGAGCAGGCCCGGATGAGTCCTGCTTCCTCCTCTCAGCGCAAATTTGTCCAACAAAACGGACTCAAAGGAGGAAATCAATCCACCGAACTCGTTAAAGTTTACTCGGAGTCAGAAAACCGTCTGAGCTGCAGCTCTCATCTCCAGACAGAGACGGAGCTCGTTCATGATGTTCAGAGGGACAAACCAGTCCTTCTATTTTCTGCTGTGACTGATTGAGGATGTGACCGGCTGCAGACGGTGAGCGATCTCCCCGCCCCCGTCGTCCGCTTCATGAAATATTCAGAGACGAGCCGCGATTGGACGGAAACGCGACACGCCGATAAGAACGAGCCGCGGTTTGTAGGTGCAGCGCCGCGTCCGCTCAGCCGCTCGTCCGGTCCCGTATTTATCGGTTTGAATAAGAACGCGATAATGCGGCCGAGCGCCGCCGTCTTTGGGAGGTTTAATCATTCATGGCGGGAAAATTGCTCCTTTATGTGCCATAAATATTGATTTGTGCCTCGTGCATATCTGCTCGTCCTCATTGTCCACGTCCCGCCGCTTTGTTCGCCGCTCCGGCTCCTTTCTCCGACAACTTATCGTTCTGCTTCCTCGGGAGTTCCCTCCTCACATTTACGGCAGATCTTCCCACAATCCTTCGCTTCATCCCCGAGCCGATAGCGATCTGGACACAGCCAGGTAACGGCGCCGCGCCAACGTTGCTCGGTCACTTCTGGCTTTTTTTTATTTGTGCAGAACGGTCCGTTGAGATACGATCTCTGCTCCGACGGGCTGAAAAGGCCGAATAATTACCTTCCTCCCAACAACACCAGCGAAGAAGAAAAGCTGTGGAGGAGGATCAGCATCAGGCATTAACCCCCGCCTGGGCTCAGGACTGACCCCAGTCCAGCTTTCTGTGTAATCGTGCTGCATGGGAGGCATCTCACCGCCCAGCGTAACACCACAAACATGACGTATTGTTGTATTCTGTCGTTCTTGCTGAACCGATTAAACCCAAACACAAAAAATGACGCCGTCAGTTAGAAACCACAGGACCAGAAGCAAACGCTGGATTGTTGTCGTTCTGACCGTCAGTGAACTCATCACAGGACGGATGGTGAGTTTAGGAGGATGAACCAAATCTGAATGTTCTCATCAAAATTACTTTGACTTGAAAACTCGTTACTCCTCAACAGAACCGACAAGTCAAGACGGTTTAGTGGTCATCTCCCACCCTGCCGTTGTTTAAATGTCATTAAATATAAATGCTAAATCGACATAATTTAATCATATATTTAACCCTCTGAACCAGCAGGGCTCTAAAGGGCACCTTATCGTTCAAGAAGTTGGACCATTTATCAGAAACTATAAAATCAGACGTACTTGTTGGATTTTCAGCCTCCCAATCATGTGTGATGTACAAGGTTGTCAAGAAATAAACCAGATCCAAGTTTAGAGATGTGATACTTCACCAAATCACTTCATCCTACACGTGTCACTAAAAAATGGTTAAAAACAAA
>NW_007579029.1:181203-182687 GCF_000690725.1 Stegastes partitus | reverse complement strand
CTACATCTGATGGTGGAACATCTTCCTACATCTGATGGTGGAACATCTTTCTACATCTGATGGTGGAACATCTTCCTACAGCTGATGGTGGAACATCTTCCTACATCTGATGGTGGAACATCTTTCTACATCTGATGGTGGAACATCTTCCTACAGCTGATGGAGGAACATCTTTCTACAGATGAGCAGACAGGAAAAGTCTGGAGGGGATGAAAATGGGAACTTTTATTTTCATGGTGACTCAAATTTTGTCAAAAAGGATTCAAACTCCTCCAAAATTAATCGAAACTCAACTAAATGTCACAAATTTTTGAGACGTTTAAGGTTTTTTTTTTTGTCTAAAACATCTCAAAATTTGTCCAAAATGGGAAAAAAAACAAAAACAAAGCAGAAAAATCTTCTTGAAATAAATTCCCCCAAATGCTCATGACAGGAAATCTGTCTTCACAGCTCTGCGACACATAATAACCTCACAATACACCACATGTCAACATGAAACACTGTTTCGGGTGTTTTACTTTCTGCCGTACATCCATTAGCATTTAATTGAATTTTTTTGCTCTACAAAGCAGAAAACAAAGAAAAAGCTTCACGAGTCCGAACTTGTCTGCAGAGTTCAAGTTTTCTCTCCACCTTAAGAAAGAAAAACGACCACAGCGACTACAGAACATGGCGGCGTGCTAAGCTAACGGCTGCGGCGATGCTACAGCAGCGTCGTCGGCTCCCGTCACGAAGCTCTGGGCGACAACGTAAAGAGGCCAAAATGTCACACTGCTCCTTTAATCACACGCATGGCCGAGCACGAGATGGTTTTTAATTCCGAATAACAAATGTTGTTAAAGTCGGCGACAGATAAGAGCGCTTCTGCCGCTGCAGCGAGCATGTCGGTGTGTGACAGCGTGAACGTGGAGGCGATCGGGGCTTCCTGGAAGATCCTGGCCGGGTTCAGGACAGCTGACGTCAGACCTTTGATTTCCTATACGTGTCTCAGTCGGTTTCTCTGGAAGCTTTAGCAGAGGAACCCTGGGAACGATCCTCCCAACGTGCACCGGCTGCAAAGTGCGTCGACGCGAAGCGGAGCGTTCATGTGGCCAGAACCGAGCGCCGGTATCGGAGAGAAAGATCCATTCTGAGCCGCCACCGGGTGCTCGAGGTGGATTTAAACTCCTGGATAACACAGCTGGAGGCACAGGAATCCATCAACCCAACGACTATATGAGCCGGAAAAATCCTTTAACTGCCATCTGGTGATGATGAAGCTGTGTTGGGCGCCATTATGTGCCATTAAGTCGTTCATGGTTTGGGATATTTCCTTAAAAAAATATCAATCAGAGGCTCCAGCCTGACCTCAGAGTCAACTGGTTTTCATCAAAATCAAAGTTCTACCTTCACACTGTGAATATTTCCAGAGTTACAGGCTCTTGAAGTCCACAGAGGAGGATCCAGACTTCACCTCCTCATGGACCAGAACAGAATCTACAGCT
>NW_007579029.1:177492-180744 GCF_000690725.1 Stegastes partitus | reverse complement strand
GTTGTTAATCATCAGTACAGCAGATAGACACATGACAGATTTAGGGCTGAAGAACACGTCTGAGTTCTGGTAGAAACTGACACCAGATCAGTTTCACATCCATCCAGGTGTGTCAGTCCAAAGCTGAGCAGTGGGACTTTTGTTGTTGTTTTTCCAGAATCTTATCAAATCTTTCAATAGAACAAGCAGAACAAAGTGATGCTGACTTCATATCCTGATGTTTAGCTTAGATGTGGTTGTTTTTCCCACATGATGTGGAACGTGGAACGATTCTTTCTGCGGCTCTGATGAAAGTTTCGTTTTGGCAGATTTTTAAAGAGCGATTTGCTTTTCGGTGGATTTGCGGGCTCAGAGGGTGAAATATGTTTGGATGCTGTCTCGGTGAACAAGGCGACGTCTGGAGGTCCATTCTGAACAGATTTATCGTTATTTTAGCGTTTAGATGTTCGGTTCTGGTCTCCAACCCGTTCTGTCTCCCTGTTGTTGAACCAGTCGAACTACTTTTGTTTCGTCAGGATCATTGGTGCACATTGTTGATCCTCATTGTTAACCAGATGATTCTTCTTTGATTTCTTCTGTTTCCTTGTCATAGAATATTGTCTGCTTTTATTCACTCGGTTTCTCGTCACCTTCTGATATCATCTGGTTCTTTAGTTTGTTGTCTTTTCACTCCAGAGGTGGAGTACGTTTCCTGAAGCAGTGTGCTTAGGTTCAGTTTGAGATCCTCGTCCTTTACTTGAGTATTTCCATTTTATGCCACTTTAAACTTCCACTTCACCTTATTTCAGAGCGATTCATTGCACTTCCTGCTCCCCTACATGTTTAAAGATGAAGACTCGACACAGGAGATAAAACCAAACAGTTAAACCAGATTAAATCAGCGTGTTTCTGACGTCTGAGTTGTTAACAGCTCCACCATGTACTGACTTTACCCTCCAAACCTCTCACACGGTTTCATTTCAGTGAATGTCCGTTAATCCCATTAATCACGTTTGGAGGCTCAGATTTATCGGCTGTCCCTGATGTAAAGTGAAGTAGCTCCAGCAGTGACCTGCTGCTGAGACACCGAGGCGTCACCAGGACTTCAGCACAACATATTTCATGCAGGACAGCATTTTGACTTTCCTTCAGGACCTGAACGCTGCTTCCACGACTTCATTTCGTTGCATTCAGGACAGGTTTGTGACCTCTGTATGTTCGGTTGTAAGCACTGACTTAGCAGCAGCGCTCACACATGCTGCAGCGACTTTAGAACTGAAAGCTGCATTAACATTCAGAGAGAGGCTCGTTTTTATGGCTTGACCTTTTGTTAAGAGCTGCTATATCGCGTTAAAGACGCTATACGATCTGTTTTCTTGCTCCACAAGCTGTTTGTGCATGAGGAGCGGCGCTGGCTCGACCCGCCGCGGGCCTCGCTTGATCATATGCTTAAGCCGAGCGTCTGAGCGGCAGCGGGCCCGGCGGATCCTCCTCGGATCAGTCGAGCCGTCACTTTGCTGAACCTGCAGGTGTTTTGCGGAGACAAACTGCGCCCGAGGCTTCATGTTGTCCGTTACCGTCAGCTCTCCTCCCGGGCGACCTGGCCTCCCGTAAACCTGCTGTCACGTTTATTTGCTCCTTTCAGCGACAGCGGCGGCGGCGAGGGAGTTTGTCCTGGACGAGGGCAGCGAGCCAATGAGCCACAAAGAAGAGAATGATGGATCCCCGGCCTCGGCTCAAACGGGGGCCGCTGTCACGGGGCTGCGTGGTCATTAGAGCGAGCTGCAAACACCGGCAGCAGCAGGATGACAAATCACAACTAACTCCCAGCACGCCGCCACTCTCTGCCTCGCTCTCTCTCCAAATCCGTGACTGAACCGACGCGTGTTGGACAGTTTCTGCACAACTATGATTAAGCTGTCACCGTGGGGAGGCCAGTTTGTCAGCAGTTGGGATCTCTGCGGCAATTTCTTTAGACCAGTCTGCCTTAATTGAGTATTCAGTCCCAGAGCGCTCCTGGTTGGTTTCACCCCTGCCTGCTCCCTCGAGGCTAAACAAACCGCGGTGCTAGCCAGCTACGCTTTCTACAACAACATCAGAGTCTGGCTGGCGACCAAAGCGGCGGCAGCAGCTACAGCGAGGCAGCAGCACTGTCAGTCTTGTTCTCTCGCAAAACAACCATCTGTAAGACTTTCCTGCTCGCTATTGTAATGGGAGCGGAACACAAGGGCGTTTAGCTAAAAGAAAAAAACCAGCGCTGCAGTAAACAGGACAGGTACGGATACTTTTTTTTTTTTTTTTTTGATTCGCAGCAGTTCAGCATCACTGCTTTCAAAAACTTTCCTGCAGCGTTCTCGCAGACTTTTCGGTCCCTGGAGGCCCCTCGCCCGCTGTTCACTTGGCTAAAGCGGAGGCGCCAGCTGATTGGCCAACCAGAACCCTCAGACAAGCCAGCGTTCACCTGTACTCCACTCTAGCTGCCCAATTACCCACAAGTCTGTGGGGTCCTTCGTTACCCAGAGGCCCAAGGGCTTCTTGTGTGCCAATGTCCTAATGAGCGAGCAGAAAGACGTGTTCCTGCTGCAGCACAGCGCCGCGCCGATGCTTCATCCTCCGAACGAGCAACTTTGCCGAACACAGAAAGTGAAACGGATCCTGCTCAGACCAGCTGGAGAAGAATGTGTGCTGCATTTATTGTAATTTCCTCATCAGTGCAACTAAGTTAAGCGGCTGTGTGTTCACCCTGCAGGCACAAACAACCCACATCTAATTATTTCTCCCGAGACAAGATCTGTTTTTAACGACAGTGTGAACCGAATCTTTCACATTAATTGTAAAGAACGAGGGAGAGCACATTCTGTCGAGTCACTTTTGAGTTCTAACGAAGACTGGCTTATCATTCGGGTCAGTTGAATGCAAAAGGACCTCGGGTTTGGACGTTGGATAAAATGTCTTCACCCCCTCGAAGCTTTCCCTTCTACTGCTTTACAACACTGAACCATAGTCCATTTAATTTGGCTTCAAAGTGAAACTGATTTCAACAAAGTATAACATCAATGAATACAGAACAAAAAACAAGTGATTGCACAAGTATTCCCCCGAAAAGTGACTCCAATGTAACTCAGGTGCAGCCAGTTGGTGCAGAAGTCCCACAGTCAGTAAATGCATCATCAGAGGTCAGTGGTTGTAGTACAAAGACTCCTGTTTCTGGAAGGTCCAGTCACTGGTGGATCAGTACTCCTGGATAGAACCACACCATGAAGACTGAAGAAC
>NW_007579029.1:164271-172891 GCF_000690725.1 Stegastes partitus | reverse complement strand
TCAGAAAAAAAAAAAATTGTGTTCTGTAAAATGAAGGCGTTTGACCACACATGTCAAACTCAAGGCCCGCGGGCCAAATCCGGCCTGCCACGTCATTTTATGTGGCCCACGAGAGATGTGTTTCTCAATCTGATAAATAATAGGATTTACCTGATGTAGTATAATATAATGTAATATAATGTTATAATAACACAGCAGTGTGTCCACACAGGGGTCCAGACTGGACCAACATGTTCTCATATGTGACCAGTTATGAGCATGTGTGAGCTGAAGTGTCACGTGGTCGCGTTGTGAGCGTCAACGATCATCATCAGGCTGATCTGGTTCCTTCAGTCAGTACAGGTCGCCGCTGGTCCAGGAAGCTGCTGTTCCGGGTACTGTGGTTGGAAACAGTCAGATTTCTTCCACAGTGACTCAGTGTCTCTCTGCCTGACGGTAAAACAGTCAGTTTTATGGTTACTGTGTTCCAGTGACACAACCACACATCGCCGATATGTTTAGAAAAAAAAAGAAAGCAGTGAGGTGAGAGAGGGAGAGGTCCGACACACCTGATGATGAAAGTGTCCAGGTGCAGGCAGACAGATCTGGACTGAGTCAGTCAGGAAGAAACAGTCGCCCCACATTCAATCTGAAGGTTCACATTTTAACAGCGATCACGGTTTGGACCACATGATGCCAGTGGTCTGGACCTTCAACATGCGCTCCGCTCGTAGAAACGTCTGTTCATAAGAAGATCTGCTAGAAACGCTGCTAACAGAAAACTTTTCAACTTAATCAGTGTAGAACGCTCTTTCCACTGTTTTCCAACTAGTGTCTGGTCGCTCACCTGTCAGAGGAGCTGCACTGAACACACCTGGTAGCATCTACCGGAGCAGCATGTGAGGCGTTCAGGGAACATCGGTAAAATGTAGCATCTACCGGAGCAGCATGTGAGGCGTTCAGGGAACATCGGTAAAATGTAGCATCTACCGGAGCAGCATGTGAGGCGTTCACATCGGTAAACTGTACCATGGTGTTGATGGTACATAAACTGTACCATCAACTCATACACACGTTCAGCAGTTGTCTAGCCTGTGTCCAGTTAATGAGTGATGTCAGAAGAGGACTGGTGACAGAATAAATATATTTTAAGTTAAAACATTTTACAAATATCGAGTCTTGTATCACTGAAGATCAATGCAACATAACTAAGTTTTACAGAAACAGCTGTTCATCAGCTGCATGGTGGTTTATTAGCTGTGGCAGGGCTGAACCAACATAAGGGGGCGACCAGATCATTAGCTGGTGTGACCAATGAAGACAGTTGGCAGCACCAGTGCTACCACTGGAGAAGTCAGTCTGGAGCCCTGCTACATGTGTTTTACTTTTAGATGAAGGCATGCACAATAGCTGTACATATAATAAATCACAATCACATGCAGAGACAATTATTTAACAATACGTTAAGGAGTCGTTACATCAGGTACAACCGGCCCTTTGAGGGTAGACATGATGCTGATGTGGCCCAGGATGAACATGAGTTTGACACCCAGGAGTTAGAAGAAGGAGACGAGTGATGGAGGCCACCAAGACCCCTACGACTCCTCTGAAGGAGCAGCTAGCCTGTTAGCTAATGTTTTTAACGTTTTTCAACACACTTGAGGGAACTTCTGTGAGGTGGAAAAAAACCCAAAACAGAACAAGGAGCTTTGGAAACACGGTCATAGGAATAAATGGACTTCTGGTTGATCCACCAACGAGGTGTTGGCGTTCAGTATTTACACTTAAAAACACGTTCCGGTTTACTGCAAGAATCACCTCCGATTGTCCGTTTAAGTCGACTTCAGCGCTGCAAACACCTGGACATTAAAGCTCTGGGCCACATGTGGCATCACTACAATCTTTAGTGGATCTTAAAACTAAATCCTGCAGGCTTCTTATCGTGCAGCCTGAGTTTCTACAACCCGTCTGCTTTACAACATTAAGCTGAAACTTGCTTTTTTAAAAGACGGTTCTTTGGGCTTCGAGAGATCTCTGCTTGACTCAACACAGAAACTTCACAGCGACTGGGATGTATTGTGTATTTACACTTCTAGGAAAACCCCCAACACGTTTCCTGTAAACGGCAGCGATCAAACTGCACCTAAACGCATCCTGGAGAACGGTTTCGGTGGTTTGGAGGCGGCCGGGCGGCTTTGTGCAGCCGAAGGAGGGATTCCAGTGAAGGATGCGAGCGCTTGTTCTCACCCCGCTCAGCAGCAGCAGCAGCAGCAGCGATAAAGTTTAAACAGAACAGATGCATGCTGGGAGAGTTTATCACAGCTGCAACCGCGCCATCTGTGTCATCTCACTCTTCACAGGAGGTTTTTCATTATTTATCCTGATTTAAAGAGTTTCGGTGTACAACATCCCCGAACGCCGCACACCCAGTCCTCTGCAGCCGGCGCCTCCTCCTTCCCCGCGCCATCTGTCGGCTCTTCCCGTCTCCATTTGCAGCGGTTTCTAAAAGTGTGGAAACCCTAAAAAAAAAAAAAAAACAGACACGGGGATTCTTTCGCTAAACTTTAGTCGCAGTAACTTTAATTGCAGGTGCTTTGTTTAAGTCAACAGTTAACGGCACGACTTTCCAAGAACCAAGAACAGAGCTGTGGGAACAATATCAGCAACAACAAGCTCATTTCTCACGTCTTTGAGGCTTTTCATGGATAATGTTACGGCGTTAAAGTAATCCAGGGACTGGATCAGGTTGGAATAAAGGTCAGGAGGTCGATCGCTGCAGTACGAGGCACTATAGGTCACTAAAAGTCATAGAAATACTTCTGGTGTGCAGAATTCCCTTCTTTACTCCGTCTGTTTGCTCTTCCTGTTTCCAAAACCAGACACAGGAAGTCTTCCACCAACTGAAGCTCAACTTTGGTCGCACTAACTTTAATTGCAGGTGCTTTGTTTAACTCAATAGTTAACTGCACGCCTTTCCAAGTACCAAGAACAGAGCTGTCGTATAATGTTACGGCGTTAAAGTAATCCAGGGACTGGATCAGGTTGGAATAAAGGTCAGGAGGTCGATCGCTGCAATCGTCAGAGTGAAGCGTTCCGGTAACACATCAAGCGACTTGCTATGCAGACGTCTTTCCAGCTGGATGGTTGTGCAAACCTCAAACTGGTAAATATGTGTCGTGGAAATTTGTTGCTATGATCTTAATAAGGTCCAGAAGTCTGAGTTGTCTTCGTCTTGTTTTATTCAAAGCTTTGAAGGTTCCAGTCATACAGAGTGCAAGCAGTCTGCAGGAGAGTCCACATGAGTGCAGGCAGCGTGGTGTTCTTCTACATGTACAGGCGTGGTCTTTACTCCAACGGTGGTAGAACAATCTAGTGCCTGATAATCAACAGCTGGGGTCCACGGTGCACTCATCCACAGACATTAGAAGACTAAACACATGGGATGCAACAAGGCTGTGTTTCCTATCATCTTCTTGACATGAACAGCTTCTTCTTCCTCCTGTACGGTCACTAATCTGTTATCTAGATGTTATGAAAACACATTTCCTCTCATTGGTCCTGGAACCTCTCCACTCAGCTTTCATGAAACTTGCTTTGACATTCTTCATGCAGTGTTTTTCCCATGACATATGAAAACAAACCGCCGACAGCTCAGCCGTAGAGGAGTGGATGGGATGTGTGCAGGCCGGTTCAGATCTTCCACAGTTTTGTGCTTCAGAATCAGAATCAGTTTTATCGTGAAGCGTGTTTGCACGTACGAGGAGTTTTTCGTGCAAAAGCGTTACAAGACGAATACGAGGGACTGCAGTCCGTCCTCCAGCGGCGGTAAAGCTAAACTTTCAGTAACTTGGATCGTAGCTGCTTTATCCAGCTGCACCGTTTCTACTCTGCCGGCCGGATAAATCCATGGAGGAGCTGCTGCAGGCCGCCACGGCGCCGACCGGTCTGCAGAGTAGATCATACAAACTTGCACACCTCATTAATTGTCAGATTCTGGCTGCTGCAGCTCACATCAGTCCGCCGCCGCCGACCGATCCATCGGAACCGCAGGACGGCGACCGCGCTGACCTCAGCTCCTCGCCGCCGTCACCGCCGCCGGTGTGTCAGTTAGTGTCGGCTGCCTGGCGGAGGAAGGAAGGAGTCAGCAGCGGGGGTAAATGAATGTGTTTTGGCACAAGGGGAGTCAATAGTCTTGATTTGACTCGATCAATCCTCTCCGGAACGCCTCGCAGTCAAATTACCCCCGGACAAATTAAGCGAGCAGGAGTTTCCTCCACTGCAGGGAAAAAAAAAAAAATAGTGGAGAAAGTGTTGAGGAAGCAGATAACCGAGGAGGGGAGGCAGGGCGGCGTTCAAAGGAGCTTCGCCTCGCTCACATTATCACCGCGGCACAAAGGGCCAAATATATTCAGTGGCTTTTCTGTGGCACAAAGCTGATTAGCGGAAGGTAGCCCCCATTGTGAGGAAAATCACTTCCACGGCTGTAAAGCAAGTGATTTCATATCCTCCTTTTTTTTATTTTTTTTTATTTAAGATTACACAGCAAGTGCCTAATCAGCTGATCCTTAATCATCAGCATTGTGCCTCGTCGTGTTTCCTGTAACCTCCCCACCTCCTCCCCGCGACCGCCTGGATCCGACCGGGGTTACGACAAACCGCCGAAAGCCGGAGAGGGAAGAGAGAGACGAGAGGAGAGGAGGAAAAAGAAAATCACTTCCAAGATAATCGCCTTAAACAGCTCCGTCTCCATCTGCAGCAGCAGCAGCAGCTCTGGTTGCCTCATCTGTTCTCATCTCATATTAGAGGCCTGAGGAGGAGGAGGAGGAGGAGGAGGAGGAGGAGGGCTGCTGCTCAGAGCTGAGGGGGGTAACGAGAGGTAATGAATCAATTATCAGTTCCTCAGAAATGAAAGGGAAAAACCTCCCACCGGAGCAGCCGGGTGTCGCCGGGGAGACCAGCCTCCACCTGCCGCCTCAGCAGAGCATCGCCGGCCGAGTCGGAAACGTACGGGGACGCCGGAGCTTCAGGTCCACAGAACATTAAGCTCCCGCCGGGTCGGGTCAGACGGCAGGACTTAAAGGAACCGCTGCAGAGCCGGGCGGACCCAGGCGGAAAGAAAAACCCGATTCACTGAGATTCACGCTGAAGGAAACAATCAGAAAACAGGAAGGATTAAAAAAAAAAAAAAAATCTGACGTTGTCCCTTTAGTTGTACAGATGAACACTTTATCCAAACATGTGCAATATTTTAACCAATATCAGCCTCGCTCGCTGCTACACAAACATTTAGCGCTGAACACGACTACATGAAGCTTTTCTACTCTAATGACGCTCACATTGTTGTGTTTTTACTCATATTTTGCTCCTGTTTTATCGCACTTATTATTTATTAGGCTTTTTCTTTTAAAACGGGACCTGAGCACTGATTTCGTACCACTAACCTTAACCCCACAGACATGTGACTGAGCTGGTGTGACAAATTATTGAATTGTTTTTGTTTTTGAAGAAAATTAAATTTAAAAATTGCAAATATTTTCTTCAAAAAATTAAAAATTTGACCTAAAAAGATATGAAAAAACAAACAGAAAATCCTGCTCAGCAGATGAAGTTTAATACTGCAAATATGTAAAATATAAAAATAAAACAATTAGCAATAATTAACAGAAAAAAAGAGCTGATTCATTATTTTTTTAACAGATTTGTTTTTAAATCTTTTGTACAATTTGAGGTTTTTACAACAAAAATGTTGAAATAATGTTTTTTTTCCATCAGCGTCTGAAAGCATTGGAATTTAAATATCGATCTATAAATAATAATTTTATTGTTTTAATTTGTGTAAATATCCTTCAATGAGCATCGAAAAGACAAAAACATAAACTTCATGTAAGATTCAGGCTGCAAACTGGATTTTAAGGTTGTTTTCCTTCATTTTAAAGTGTTTTTGGCGCCATAGCTGCTGAATTATCACCTTTTATTTGATTTATTTTTACAGTTTTTATTTATTTCATATAGTGAACTCCAGTAATTCTGTGGCCACCAGTACATTTAAAAAACTGGAAAATGGCTCTTAAATCTACGAACCACTACCAATAATGGCCACGTTGGCAGAAAAATCGAGATTAGAGGAGAAACGGGACGAAGCACGAGCCGACTCGGAAACATAAACAGATGTTTTTAACATTTTATATATATATTTAAGTTTGTGCACCAAACTGCCTTCAGGTTGAGTTCACCTGAGTTTGGTTCCAGAACACGCTTGTCTGAGGACCTGAAGAGAGAACACCTGGAGCTTCAGCAGGTCGCATCGCAGTGAAACATCTCCTCGGTGGGACAGATGTGTCTTTCTTGTTTATCGCTTTAGGATCGGACAGTATAACTATATTTAACTTTAATTATGAGACGTCCACAACTGTTCGGCTTTGCAGCGTTTGGACATCAAGAAGGACGGATCGGCGCCGTCGGAGTTGACGAGTTGTGTTGATGGAGGATCTGGTGTAAACACTTCAGGCACCTTCCACGTGTCCTGTCTGCGCATTTTAAGGGTTTCCTGTGATTTTATGGAGTTAAAAAAATCCAGGATCTGGCCAAAGTTGAGATTAAGGTGCAATGAGACAGCAAACGTCAACAACAACGGACTCACCGTTTATTTACCTACGACCTCATGAAGTTCATGTAACTCCGGTTCAACCTACAGATTGATACCAAAGAGGGTTTTTCTTTTTTGGGGGGAGTTGAGCACAAAGTTTGGAGCAGAAGTCTTGCTGGAACACATTGAGAGCTTCATAAACAGATTCAGACGGCGTTAATAAAGACGTTACTTCCTGAAACAGGAGCGGACCGAAGAGCGACTCGTGTGTCGACTCGGCGGGGATCCCATCAGGAGGAGCCACGCTGAGCTGCAGGAGAATAAATATTTGAAAGCAACACAGAAAGCCTCCCTGCATTGTTTCCTATTATGTTGTCCTCCCTCTATATACATAAAAACACTTCTTCTACCTCAGACCGATGCACAGAACGTACACCTGTCGAGCCCAGAATCCACTCACGGTCTTAATAATGCACGCTGACCGCCTCGCAGCAGGCCGTCAAACCTTCCTCATGATTAATTGATCATCGCGAACGTTGATGGACTCCGTGATCGTTATGTAAAGACGCACAAGTCAGAAAATAAATGCAGCTGTTTGTGTCTCTAAACACCTGAACGCATCGTGAACCGGCTTCAACGGTTAATTCTGGAAACAGAAATCCGGTTTTCCTGGAGCGATGCGGCGACGAACGCAGTTCAGCGACATAATTTGTTTAGATCAGCATCACGTCGATCAAAACGGGTCTTAATGAATGTGTTTAACGTAAATAAATGTTCACTTTGCTTTCGTTTTTTAAATTTTATCCTTCAAGGAGCGAAACAGCTTCTGCTTTATTTATTTTTTTCTTAATAGCAGTGCTGTTTAGTAAATCACTGATTAGCTGATGTTTATTAATGATGATGATTAAGACGATGTTTACGGCCGCATGTGATGAATTAATGATAGTACAGCTGCTATAAATAGAAATCTGGGCGGCGGATTTTTATTATTGTAAAGGTCTGAAGACAGGTGGAGGCAGGAAATTATGCAATATGGATAAATGTGTGTTTTATAAACCCGCTGCAGACGCACATTACATTTACATACACACATATAAACACACACATCTGGGATCTGCTCTAAAACACGCCTCCCCAGAGATGAACGTGCACAGAAGGCTGCTGTGGGTAACTGGAGGTCACAGAGGAGCCGACGTGCACGCTCGACACGGACGTGCACGTCAAAAAGAGCCGATTGGTTGATTCAAGTTCGGTCGGCCTTAAAATGGAAAATGAGGGAATATCTACAATCACGTCAGAGTGATTTTATCGTACTATGTGTTGACATCCAGCTGTGAAAGTTTAATTTCATGCAACCATAAAGTA
The DNA here is from genome assembly GCF_000690725.1 of Stegastes partitus. Lineage (NCBI taxonomy): Eukaryota > Metazoa > Chordata > Actinopteri > Pomacentridae > Stegastes > Stegastes partitus. The sequence continues at coordinate 164,961 of NW_007579029.1, read as the reverse complement.
GAAGAACTCAAACGTCTCACGTGTTTAGTAGAAATAGGAGTGTATCGGGGAAACGTATTTTGAGTCTCACAAGTGCAGCTTTGAAGTGAAACAACAAGGAAATGTGAGAAATGTTGATTTACAGGAGAATAAATATCACCGAGTTTTCCTGCATTATGTTCTGTGATATGTGGAATCGTCACCTGGTGGCTGAATTCAGTGTTTGGTTTAAATAAACAGACATTTTCAGAGGCAACGTGCACATTTGGGCTTTAAATCAAAAGCGTCTGACGCTCCAACTTTCCTGCAGGACTCCAGACGCCATCGTAGCTTTAATAATGCTTCAGCAAACTGTTTGCTTTCTAGTCTGCTGTCATCTGAAGACACGCAGCTCAGGTGTGTCTCCACGCTGTCGTCGTTTATTATCAGCAGGTGGAACAAATGAAACCTCCTCCACAACATGTTAGCTCGTCAGAGGAAAGAGCTGCTTTAAATGGAACTTATGATCATGATGTCGAGTTTATCACGCTTTAGTGTTTTGTTGCAGTCATTATTGGTGATTTGATGATTTAATCACATAGTTTTATAGAAATGTGAGGAGATGTCGTGGCCTCCAGCAGCTGGTGGATGGAGGGCGACCTGGAGACTCTGCATCCAGCTCCAAGTCACAGCCAGCAGCAGCTAACTGAAGCTACATCCTTCACCAAGACC
>NW_007579029.1:160924-163963 GCF_000690725.1 Stegastes partitus | reverse complement strand
AGCTAATAGCTGCTAACAAGACACAGGTAATTTCCACCCCAAGCTAATGGCTGCTAACTGAAGCATGGGTCGCTTCCACACAGGCTAACAGTTGCTAACTAAGACACGGGTAGCTTCCACACCGAGCTATCAGAAGAAGGGTAACTTCCACCCCAAGCTAACAGCAGCTAACTAAGACACAGGTAATTTCCACCCCGAGCTAATAGCTGCTAACTGAAGCTACAGAGCCGACCCGAGCGGCACCAGGACAAAGTGTCCACATTCAACCCAACCACCGGGACTGTGAAGGTGGCTCCAGGTTTGTACTGACCAGGTGTGACGACGGCTGCTGTTGGATTGGATCGAGGTGGAGGGAACCAGGTTGTGGACCAATCAGACGGGTCGGGAGGCGGGGAGAACGAGGGCTGGAGCTCCAGGCCAATCAGCCCTGATGTCTTGCAGGTGAGGTCTGGAGCAGCCTTCAATCAGCTGTAATCAGCGTCAGGCTGCACAGCGTTCACTATGAAGCGATGCAGTGAGTTTGAAAGCAAAGGAAGAGCATGTTTGAGTTTAGCTTCACCACATTAGAGGCAAACAGTGACTACACCTGATCCAAACCCTGGTTTACTACAGTTCTTCACAACCACTGCTGCTGTGGGTTCAGCTCTGCTGGTTGACCTGTTGGCTCTGTCTGATTTAGATTTGGTCTGTTTGGTCCAAGCAGAGTAAGAACTTCACTGTAGAGAGAAACCGTCTGTTTGTCTGTTAAAGAAACCTCTTCAGTGAAATCTTGAATCTTGACAAGTGAAACCAAACATTTTATCGTGTCTGTCTGCGGTGCACAGCATCATTGTTTTCTCTCTCTGAACCGTGAGGCCGTAATGGGAAGATAAAGCCATGATGGAATTACCAAAGAAAACTTCAATCATCAGTAAACGCGTCACAACTGGTGAACTCTGAGCTTTTCTATGAATATCACATGAAGACGGCGTCCATGTGCGCTGAACACGAAGCGATAAGAGCGCTAATAGAGCTAATAGGACGAGCTCGGCAAGCGGTAGCATGCTGGTTGGTGTGTTCACATCCTTTCATTGGTCGCTGTGGGAGTTCAGCCCACTCCTATTAGTCTGATAATAACTGAGATTTACTGTACAGAAGAGAACCAGGCGCATGTATTTAAAGAAGCTGCCACCACTGTTTATAGCTGCTGTGCACGTTGTAAAAGGTTCTCTGGTGTTGTCAGCAGAATCCTGCAAACTGTGGTCACGTTGTCCAACCGTTCAGTCTCCAAACGGCACCACATAATGTCTTGTTTTTAAATAGAAATAAACTTTTAATGCAAAATGGATGCAGTGATTCTAAACATGCTCTGGCCTCGGAGCGAGTAATGCATTATTTATGGCGTCGTCTACTGTACGGGCATTAGAGGACGACCATCAATTTTAAATCTGAAGCCACTTCACACAGATCAGCTGTGCTCTCAAATAAAACATAAAGAGAAGCCACAGTTCAAAAGCCTTAAAAAAACTAAACAAAAAGGGAAATAAAAAGTCGTGCGATCTGTCGGCGAGTCGCTTCCTGCAGCTGCAGCGCCGCCGCCGACCTCTGCAGTCGCAGCGGGCTTTTATGTTAATGCTTTTTTTTAAAGTTGGGTGTCACAAACAAAACATTAAACGAGGGGAAAAAAAGAGAAGAGCTCATTCAACAGATCTTATTTTTATCCGGCGGGGCTTTAAGAGGCTCCAGCAGGCGAGTTCTGAGGGTAAATGAGAGCGCGGCAGTAAAAATCAGCTTCTCTCGCTGCTGGAGAAGAGGGATGGAGGAGGCCACCAAGAAGGGGAGATAATGGAGAATTTATGTTCTCTCTGAGAGGCCCTCTTAGCTGGATTTAATTCTCTTAATAGTGGCGAGATCTCTGCCGGCAACACTCGGGCTCTAACCTGCCCCACAGTTTGAAAGCCGGACGTGGGGGGGAAGCAACAGATGCATAATAAATGAACGAAGCCCTCTGGCTATGGAGAGACGTAATTGCTCTCAGCACCGTTAATGTTTCATGATTTTAATAGCCGCGTTCAAACGGTTTCGCGGAGATACTCGCCGAATGTGCTGATGTCACCGGGATGATGGTGGTGATGATGCGGGTGAAGAGGTGAGGAGCGAAAAGGCTTTTTCCTCCGATGACGCCGGCGTCTGCACAGCGAGGCTGGTGTAGACCGGGCCCTCGGAGGATCCGGCACCGCCACAGGTCTTTAAATAATCATTTAGAGAAGGTGTTTGAAGGCTCCTGACGGCGCTAACGCGGTGGAGAGTCCAAACAACATTAACCCACACACCAACCCATAGTTCTGCTGCTGAGTCCGTTCACGAGCAGAACCAATAACGTCAACAAGTTCAGTTTTATCGTTCATGCTTTCTGTTAAGATTTGCAGCTTCTGATTACGGATCAACTGATTTGTGTTTTTAGAGCCGATAGATAGCAGTCACGTATACCGATAGATATTTGGAACCAAACGTTAAATGTTGTACTGAGACAGCATGTGATCGCATCAGGTTCTTCACTTATGAGGTTACACCCCATCCATCCATCCATCCATCCATCCACCCATCATCCATCCATCCATCCATCCATCCATCCATCCATCCTGGGTCAGGTTGTGGGGGCAGTAGGTGGAGCAGGTCATTCCAGACCTCCCTCCCCCCGGTGACACTTTCCAGCTCTTCCTGGGGGATCCTGAGGCGTTCCCAGGCCAGCCTAGAGATATGATCCCTCCAGTGGGTTCTGGGTCTGCCCCGGGGTCTCCTCCCAGGTGGACGTGTTCGGAAGACCTCCAGAGGAAGCTCCCCAGAGGCATCCGAACCAGAAGTCCAAACCACCTCAACTGGCTCCCGTCGACGTGAAGGAGCAGCGGCTCTACTCTGAGCTCCCTCCGGATGTCCGAGCTCCTCACCCTATCTCTAAGGCTGAGTCCAGACACCTGCAGAGGAAACTCATTTCAGCTGCTTGTATCCGCAATCTTGTTCTTGCGGTCACGGATCAGAATCTTTTAATATTCAACATTT
>NW_007579029.1:149972-159794 GCF_000690725.1 Stegastes partitus | reverse complement strand
GCTCAGAGTTTTGTCTCTTACTTTCTTCTGAATCTTAAAAGTTAAAAACACAAACTTGCATCTTTTTTTTTCCTACAAGCTGCTTTGAGATCCTTGTCGTCTCCAAATGTCACAGTTTTCATTTTCACCCTCAGCGTGTCTCCTTAAATGTGAGAACATGTTGGGTTTTTGTCAGAACTTGCCGTGGCAGCAGAGAAACAGAAAAAACCTCCAGAAGAATCTTTTAACAGTGAAAACAGTTTTTAATGCTTCTGCTGAACTCGTGAACGCTATTTCCTTTAAAGCTACCCCATCACTTCCTCCTCTCTCTTCTTCTGCCCTCTTGGCTCTCGACTCATCTGCTTCATGCCCCACTTGACTCTGATGATATGAGATCTCGGTCCCCATGGCAACCGGCGGGACTCGCAACCGTCGCCGCTTCCCTGTTTCTAATTCCTGCCCCTTTCATTTGCATAGAAATAACATTTTGGGATGAATGAGTGGTCCCCTCCAGTCCCAACCTGTGTCTGTCGGAGCGCTCCGAGCATCTTATTTGTGTTCCTGCCTGCCTGGTTCGGCTCCAACATTTACCTCGTGATGAGAATGATAAAGCTGACGGCGTGGAGGAGCCCGATCCGATCTCTGCGAGCTCTGGGCCTCATTTTAATATCGCCTTTGGCCATGTATTTTTATTACACTCATATTTCATCAAACAATCTCACCAACAAGCGGGTAATGACATAATTAACCTACAGGGGGGAGTGCCCTCGCCGGCAGGACGAAGGGTTTAATTGGAGAGGCTTCAAAGCGAGGCCGGCCAATCGGAGGGGTCGGACAGAGGCGGGATGGCGAGCGGAGTGCGACCGCCGAGCGCCGCAAAGAGACAGCAGCAGGCGGCAACAACGAGCGCCGAGCTAATGAGCTTTTAATGACATTAACTTTCAGGTCCAGGTAGTGCTGAGCTTTGTGTTTTACATCTAGGTCAGAGCTTCCACAACTACTGAAGGCCTTCGCTTAAAAAAAGAAAAGCACTGGTTCTACTTTTATTTTAATTGCAGTTTTCCCTAAAACGTGCATCATTACTCTTTGGGAAATAGCAGGATTCTGAGCGCAGAGTAAATGAAGATGAATTCGGATACGTGCGGCCGCCGTCTCCCTGCCTCTGTAATAAAAGCTTATTATTCAAATCCACACAAGTGGCTGCTGGTAGACTTTCCGCCACGTACGCTGTTAGCGGTCATAATTCTTCGCCTCTTCCCCTCGGCGCTGTGCTAATGGACTACCTGAAGGGCTCCTGCACAGTTTCCTTTTTAGAAGAAGATTACTTACACCAGAGGTAACTAATAATCTAAATGAGCTTTATTTGCTGCCGGCAGACTTTGTCTACTTAGAGTTTCTTCTTGTTGTTTTTTTTTTTTTACTTTTTTCAAAGGGGCCCAAGGGTGGTGATTAGTTCATGGAAGCTACCTGGACGGACTCCTGGTCAGATTATACAGGCTTACTGGGATGCTGAGGGTCCTCGGGGGGAAGAGCTTTAATGATTCTGATGATCCTCCTCACCTTCCCTTTGACAGCAAGCACAACATTTTGTCCTGTGCACGAGAAAAGAAAAAAAAACACAACTCGATGCACAGATTGTCATGAAACCTCCTCGAGAGGGAAGAACTTCTTACAGATTACAGACGCCTGGTGCATTTATAACCTCATCCGCTGAGCGCACACGTTGTGGTTTTTGGGTTATTTTACATTTAAAGTTGTGTATTACCAATTTATCTTTCTTATTAAGTTGTGTTAACTTTGCACAACTGAGTTTGTTCTATCTTTGCTATTTCCAACTCACTTGGCTGAGAGAGACCTTGGTTCCTACCTGGAGACCTTGGTTCCTACCTGGAGACCATGGTTCCTAGCTGGCATCGTTTACAGGGGGACAGCTGTGAGTGTAACACAGGGAGACTAACGTGCTGCAGAAGTGAAAGTGAACACTGTGTGTTGGTTACAGAAGGTCCTGTGGTGCCACCCACAGCTCAGAGAGACTGTAAAAGTAAACCTACCGACACATCAGGGCGTATGTCAGACAGTGTGGGGTGTAGCTACAGTGAAGGATTTTAGAACTTGAGGGATTCTTTTAAAACCTGCAGTCACACTTATTTTAGACTTTGGAGCAGCAGAAACTAGTTTTATTTGAAGCTCCACCGTTGTGCACGTTGGGAGGTCTTCCAGTCAATCGGTCACTTCCTGGACTGTGTAGAGGTGATTCATGGCACATCTCGTACCGCGTCCGGCAGGCGTTGCTCCGACAGTAATTCAGTGTTGGGACTCTTATCAGACTTTGGAGCCGATTGGAAAATGTAGATTTGAGTTCCAACAGGGGGAAACATCTGTCGCGCTTCGAGGGCAACGGCCAAAACATTTTGAACTCTGAAACACAAACGTCTTTAGAGCGCAAGAACTGGAGGTTGGTGGTTTTCATGTTTTAGGAGGAGTTTAAGTAAAATGGATGTAAGCAGCTAAAAAAAGATGCACAGAAATGACCCAGCAGGTTGCTCCAAAGGAAAGCTAACAGATTTGGTTCCACCTGGATGCTCTGTAGGTGGCGCTATCGAGCTACATCCACTCCAAAGACACATATATATAATATACCTGTCATTTTATTTGAATGAATTCATGTTTGTTCTGGTAATTTATTTACACTGAAATCCTGTTTTTTGTATCTTTTACTGTTTAATTTTATTTCTGCATTTTTTTTCTTTCTATTTCAGTCGTAATGTTGTTTTCCAGAGTTTCCTGTTTTTCAATGTGCCTGTCAAAGCGTCTCCGTTTAAAGCAAATAAAGTTATTATTACTATTAATACTGCAGAAGTCTTTCTTCTACGTTCAACATTTTTCGAGCGCTGCAGACTCGTCTCTCTTTGCTTTAAAGCTGCAGACTTTCCCACTGACCCTCTTCTCGGGTTTGCCGGCGGCCCTGCTGAGACCCCGTTGGCCGGCCTTCAGAGCGGCGGCGGCGGCAGATAGCGAGGAGGACCGGGTGCTCTGAAACCCCACGGGTCACGGCGGCCAAACTTAGCGGAGTCGGAGGCCGAGGAGACGAAGGCGGAGGCTGCCTAAAAACGTCTAATCTCATAAGAAGTCTGCTGCCCGCTGACTGGGGAGTGCCGGGACGCCAAATACAACTTTAAAAGCTTTTTTTTCTTCTTCTTCTTCTTCTTGCCTTCCTCTGCTCTCCACAGCCCTTTATCGCAGACAGGCCACGCGCTGCCGGCTGAAAGGCGAACGCGCCAGAAGGCGGCGGCGGCGGCGGCGGCGGCGTCCTGGCAGGAGACCTCGGCGGAATCGCGGGAGAGGAAAAAAGCATGTGCGTGCATCTGCGCCGCATGTTACTTTTCTTTCAGCATTTCTGTCAAATAAAACAACACTAAATATTTAATGCTGTGAATTTCCTCTGGAATAATGCAGCTTTTGTTTTTACATGCTCCCAGCAGCGTTAATATTAAACGGGGCCTCGGCAGAGACGTCTGAACCGATGCATTGTTCTGGATGAGGGTCTGCAGCCGTCGCTCTCCGACAGGGTCACATGCAAACACACTTATGCATACGGCGAATACGACAGCACGCATTAGAGGAACAACGCCGGCCTGTTTTCTGCTTCTTCTTTTTTTTCCCCTGCGTGTTTCAAAAAGAATAAAGAATGCTGCTGCTGCTGCTGCTGCTGGTTTCTAAATCGATTTCGCTGTGTGCAGGGCAGTAATTATTTATTAATTCATGCAAAAAAAATGCACTCAAAGTACAAAAAAAACAGTTAGTGTTGGTCTGAAGGATCCAGCGTTCAGCACACGCTTTGATTTAACAGTAAAATACTAAAATAATTTAGTTAAACGATATATTCTGTTACGGTTGATGCAGACGCTACAGCAGAGGATGAGGTTTAATCCGGATGCCAGTGTAATTACATTAACGATAATTACCTGTGAATTACAACGTTTTTGCGGCTGAGAACGGACAAACAGGGCTGCCGACATAGATATTAAATAATGTTTGCAGATGAAAGTTGAACATTTAAAAATGCGCTGACACCCCGTTGAACTCTCCCTGTATGTTCAGCATAATGTGCATCCGTTTAACTCAGAAAGGAGGAAGCTTGTGCAGAAGTTTTGGGACCTAGAAGGTCGTCAGGCAACAAGAATCAGGTCCTTGGAGTCGCTGACCTCCTCTGAGAAGAGCCTGCAGCCGTTCCTGCATTTACACGAGTTCTAATTTCCTTCAAACATTCTTTTATAAATGTTTCCGACCTCCTCCGACACCGCGTTGGCTTCATACAATGAGCCGTGTTTTCGTCTTCGTTTGAAAGCCTGATGATTCAGTGACTCGTCTGTTTTATTTTGTGACCTGGACTCTGAGGAGAGGAGTTTTGTTTGCAGCAACAGAAGCAGAAATAAGCGTTTAATGATCAGCATTAGAGTTTTGAAACAGCTGCACTTCCTGTCGGTTTTTAAAGGTTGCAGGTTCTTGCAAACGTCTCGGCTCCTCGGTGTCTTCTGCCTCTTCGTGGTTCTCTGCAGCAGGAACCTGCAGGTTGACATAGATCAGCTGGAACCTTCACGCAACTCCAGAACCGTCTCTGCAGATCCTCTTTCAGAACAATTACGAAGGAGATGAAGCACGTTCTTCCACTACGTCCCCGTCAACGCCATAAAAACACCCGACATGCTCATGAAGCTGGAGTCCAGCTGCTGCAGGACTCCTGGATGTTCTTGTAGCTGAAGATACTTCTTCTTTGAATGAGTTTGGGGCCAATTGGACTTGATCATAGAGACGCTTTCACGTCGTAGGAAATCGTTTCTGTCGGACCACGTCTGACCATCGTTCACTTTGGGTTTGGTGAAGTTTAGGATTTAATAACTGCGTGTTAGAAGCTTGGTGAGGTTTAGAAACCAGAACGACTTGGTTAGGACCAGAAAAACAGGTTTTATGATCGTTTGTCAGCATGTTTGAAGCTTCTCCTCCATTTTATTTGATGCCAGGTGATGATCTAATGTGTGATTATCCAATAATGATAAGATCTGTGATTCAGTCCACAATAAAACCAACAGAGAGCGCTTTAGCTGAGCTCAAACATCCCAAAGGCCTGAAACCTTCCTCACTGTCCTACAAACACCGTCTGACCAGAAGAGCTGGTTCTGAACACAGACCCGGAGTCGGCTGCAGCTCCCGGCGTCCATCCGTCAGCTCAGCAGAACCAGAACCACTTTGCAGAAGCGTCTTTTGGCTCGAAGCGTCTCCGCTCTGAGTTATTATGAAGCGAAACGCTTAGAGAGACATTCTTCTCCAGTAATTTTCTCTGCTGTGGGACGCGCTGCCTCGTGCCTTTGATGCCGTTTCCCTTTCAACGTAAAACAAGACATGAATTTAACATCGCCGCTGTTTATCTCGGCCCGGGCTCGCGCAGCTTTCAGAATGCGGGGAGAACATTTCCCGCGGCCATGTTGCTTAGAACAATTTAGCAGTTCAAAGTTGTTTTAATGCGTCCGTGTGTGGCTCTCCTCAAACAACTTGCCAGCACTTTTCAAAGACTAACAGTAGAATTAACATCAAACGGCGAAGTTGCGGCGAGCGTACGGCGCGCCGCTGTTTGGTTTGGTGGGTTTGTCTGTGATCCATCGCCGCCTCGGGTCACTCTCGCCTCTGTTTGCTCGCTCTTCCTGTTTCATCTCTGCAAAACGTGCGCTGAAATATTAAAGGAGCTTTTGTATGTGTTGTCTCAAATAAATAAGTCATTGTTGACGGCGAGCGGCGGAAGCAGCAGCTGCCGGGAATCGCTGCAGCTCCGCCAAACGCCCGCTCCGTCACCGCTTCACCCGATTAATCAATAAGTCAGGAGACGTGGAAACCTGCTGAGGAGACGCCCACCTGCTCCTTAAAGGTCCAAACATTCCTGTCGTAGGAACGCAGAAAAACATCAGAAACCCAACAGGAGCAGAGAGGAAAAGCCAAACCGAGGCTGCAGCGGTGAATAAAAGTGCATTTAGATCGTCTGAAGGCTGTAGATGCTTTTAAAACACCCCGTAGCTTTGCTGAGACGTGTTCTAGCCTGTTAGCATGTTGCGCTACGTGCAGGAAGCTAACAAAAGCAGCTAACAAAACTAGCATTTCCACCTTAACGCTGCTTTTGTGCATCGTTATTCTACTTGTACGGTTGAGTTACTCCGATATTAACTTTGACAGCTTTGGAGCAGAGTCACGGGTGAGCTGGTGTGCTCGAGTCGCAGAGACACGAACTTCATACATAAACATCGACTTTTAATCCATTTTAAGTTGGAACCGAATTATTTTTGTGGCCAAAAAAACATCTAAATGTGTAACTTTAATGCACAGAGAGGAGTTTTTAGGAGTTTAACCAAAGACTGGAGAAGAAGTAAAATAAAATAAAGTTTTATTCTAATTCTAATTCTAGAACTTTGATGGAAAACATGAAAGAAGAAACATCAGGAAGAGCTTCTTCCAGGATGAACCGACTAGAGTTAGAGTGCAGAGGAAAATAGTGTCATCACAAGAGACTGCACACATATTTGGAGATCTAGATCCAGGAGGACATCAAGCACCTTCCAGGTGGACCTCCCCTCCATCATGGAGACCTGGAGTCCATCCATCCATCATCTTCTGCTCATCCAGAGTCTGTCGTTCCAGATGTTCCTCTCCACCAGGTCTTAAGGTATTCTCAGGCTGGATCAGAACCCCTCTGGTAAGTTCTGGGTCTCAGTTGCACAGAAGAAAAGGAAGACAACCAAGAAGCCTCCTGATCAGCCACCAGAGCTCCTCACCTCATCTCCAGAACAAAGCCCAGCCACCATAAGGAAGGAATCAGTCACCATCCAGAGCTCCAGACCCAACCAAAGGCTGACGGATCCATCAAGAGCTTCACCTTCCAGCTGACGGTGCCGAGTCGTTTCATTGTCACCTACCAACGAAACCAGAGATGTTTGGACTCCCTCGTTTGGGGCAGAACTTTGCCTCCAACCCAGAAGAAGAAACCCAGCGTTCAGACGACAGCTCAGCGTCACCATTCATGCAGAAAACAATAAACAGGAAATAAAAGAAGACGAGCGAAATCGGGTTTCTAAAAACAAAAACCGTCTGAGGTTCTGGACAAACAGAACCACAGGCAGCCGGACCAACACCACAGAAGGCCTAATGCGTCTTACGAGACCAGATCAGATGTATAATTCAGGTGGCTCCGGGGCAGCTCCAGACTTATGACCGTCAGCGGGCTACATGACATGAAGGAAGCTGCTCGTGTCTGAATTATACATAAGAGCCGTGAGGAACATCTACCAGGCTTCGGTTTAAATGTTTATCAGCCCCCCGCAGCGAAACGCCGCCGAGACGCGTCTCCACCGCTACAAACCGCACATCGTCTTTGAAGAGCTCGACAGAGATATGTGGAGTTATTTAGAAACGGTGTCCTGAACAATCAGCCGGACATGGAGAGGAGATGAAACTGGATCTTCTGAAGGAACCCTGGAACTCTGCTGGATAATCAGACTCTGATGTGACTCGGTGACTGGCAGCAGGTGACGGAGGTACGAGTCCATCCAGACATCCTCCATGTCGGTCAGCCATGTTCCTCTCTGTCGCTGTGGGTCTCGTTTTCCTTGTTTTATGTCATTTTGTGCCTCGTTTTGGTCGTTTCATGCGTCTTAAGAGCAGTTTTTATTTAATTTTTTTGCTCTGGAGTCATTTTGTCTAGTTTTTGTTATTTTGACAAAGACTGACCACAAAGAGACAAAACTCCCCAAAATCACACAAACTAGCACAAAAAACAGGAAACAAAACGAGAGAGGGAAGAGAGAAAAAAAAGACAAAAACTAGACAAAATGATCCACATCAGGGGTCTCCAGTCCTGGTCCTATGAAACACAAAAAAAACTAATTGACAGAAGGAAGACCAACAAAGTGACCACAGAGTAAAACAAACTGCCCTGAAGACATAAAACGACCAAAACGAGACAGAAAATAACAACAAAAACAAACAAAACAACAAAACTGTGCTTTAGACACGAGTCACTGAGCAAACTAACCGAGTCTGGTTTTGGTTGTTTTATGTCTAAAGCGCAGTTTGCTTTTACTCTGGAGTCACTTTTTCTAGTTTTTGTCTTTTTGTTTCTCGTTTTTCGTGCTAGTTTGAGAGAGTTTTGTCTCCTTGTGGCCATTTTTTTCTCCCTTCTGTCATGTTGTGTCTCGTTTTGATTGTGTAATGCGTCTGAAGGCCAGTTTTTATTTTGCTCTGCAGTCATTTTGTCTAGTTTTGGTCATTTTCTTTTGTCTCCTGTCTGTCGTTTTGGTTTGTTTTTTTGTGTTTCGTGTCATTTTGTGCTTCGTTTTGGTCGTTTTGTGTCTAAAGGACAGTTTCTGTTCCTCTGCAGTCATTTTGTCCAGTGTTTTTTATCTCCTCTCTTTGCTGGTGGATCTTCTGTAGAAACCCTGGAACTCTGCTGGATAATCAGACTCTGATGCGACTCGGTACCGGCGGCTGACTGGCAGCAGGTGACGGAGGTCGCAGGTACGAGTCCGCCCGGACATCCTCCATGTCGGTCAGCCGTCGGTCGCGTTCCGCCGCCGCCGCCGCCGAGGGTCGGATCAGCCGAGACTCTTTCCAGGAGCAGCTGTCTTCATGAGGAGAGCCCAGATATCTTGAACCTCTGGTCGCTGTGCACCCCGAGCGCTCCGAACGCTCCGAACCCGTCGGGAGCAGCGACTGATTTCTTTAGAACCGGTATTAAAGAGAAGTCGCAGCTTTTCCCCGCAGACGTGCGACCCAAAGCGGCGCTGCAGCCGCAGAGTCACGACCGTCGGCGAATCAAAGGGAGCCTTAATCTGGCCGGCTCCATCACAGCCGCTTTATTCTGCCGCCACAGCCTCCGACTCGCTCTCATTCATGCCTGCTCGGTTGCGTCACTTCAAGCGCCGTCGTTTTTTTTTTTTTTTCCTGCGTCGGCCTTGAAACGCGGCGTCTGATCCGCTCGGCCGCGGTCACGACACAAAGAGCGCCGAGTGGCACAAAGAGGCCGGCGCCGAGGCTGCAGGAGCCAGACCCGGTTCCTCCGCCTTCACAGCCGAGCGGCGTTACGTAAAGTCCGACCTCGTTCCCGCTCGCTGCGTTTGTTTCCGCGAGTCGTCGAGAGTTTAGAAAGTAAAAAAAAAAAAAATGGTCGCTGGTTTCTGAAGAGTAAATGCAAACCTGTAGCGGAGGAAACGAGCTAATAAACGAGCTAATAAACGAGCTAATAAACGAGCTAATAAACGAGCTGATGGAAGCATCTGGAGCTGGTTCGTTACTGGAAGTCAGACGAGGTTCTGGGTTCGAGATGATCTGGATTTATCATTTATTTTATTATTTATTTGGTTTGGAGCTGAACTATTTGATTAAAGTGGAGTTTTTAGTTTATTTCAGGTGTTTAACGCCATAAAATGATGAAAAAGCGTAAAAAGTGTAGAAATGATGCCGATAATGTGGATTTCAGTGGTTTTACACGTGATGATTATTCAGTTTGTGGTCATTTTGTGTTTGATTTTACTCATTTTGTGTCGGGTTTTGGTCGTTTTATGGGCCTTTTAGGGAGTTCCGTCTCCTTGTGGTCCATTTGTTTCCCTTCTGTCATTTTGTACCTGATTATGGATGATTTTATTGTGTTTTTTTAAAACTCTGTCGATCATTTTGTCTAGTTTTTGTTAACCTTTCTCTTCCCTCTGTCATTTAATTTCTGGTTTTCATGGTATTTTGTGTCTCGTTTTGTCGCTTTATGTGTTTTTGGAACAGTTTTGTCTCTTCGTGGTCATTTTGATTCTT
>NW_007579029.1:147228-149532 GCF_000690725.1 Stegastes partitus | reverse complement strand
ATTTAATTTCTGGTTTTCATGGTATTTTGTGTCTCGTTTTGTCGCTTTATGTGTTTTTGGAACAGTTTTGTCTCTTCGTGGTCATTTTGATTCTTGTTTTTCTTGTTTTATGTCATTTTGTGCCTCGTTTTGGTTGTTTTGTTCATCTTAGGGACAATTTTGTTGTTGTTGTTTTTTTGTTTTTTTCAACTTTGTCAGTCGTTTTGTCTGGATTTTGTCATTTTCTTTTGTCTCCCTTCCGTCATTTTGCGTTTTTTTGGTGTGTTTTGTGTCATTCTCGCCTTGTTTTGGTCACTTTATGGGTCTTTTAAGGAAGTTTTATCTAATTGTGGTCATTTCTTTTCTCCCTTCTGTCATATTGTGTCTCATTTTTCTTGTCTTATTTCATTTTGTGCCTCGTTATGGACAATTTTGTTGTTTTTTTTAAACTCTGTGGATCATGTTGTCTAGTTTTTGTTAACTTTTCTCCTCCCTCTGTCATTTGGTTTCTTGTTTTTGTGCGAGTCTGTGTCTCGTTTTGATCATTTTATGGGTCTTTTAGGGAGTTTTGTCTCCTCGTGGTCATTTTTTTTCCCCTTCTGTCTCATTCTTCATGTTTTCTGTCGTGCTGTTTGCTTCGTGCTCGAGGAAAGTTGGTTATTTTTCTCTCAACTTCACAACAGTGACTCTTCTGAGGAGCTTCCAGCTCAGCGACACCTGCAGCTTAAAGTCTAAATGCAGAAATATGCCGCTGAGCTTCAGTATTCAGAGCAGAGTCCTGGTTTACGTACAGATGTACGTTTCCTCTCCGTGTCTCTGCAGCGACGCTAAGATGTGACGGATTCGTTTGTGAAGGTTCATTAAGCCGACCTTGCCGTGACCTTGACGGCGGCGGCGGCGACGTGCAGCATCTTCTTGCTCACGCCGTCTTTCATGTCGTTTCTTTTCAGGTAATTCAGCCGTAATCCTCTCGGTTTGCGTGGCGGCGGGTCAAGGAGCTGCGCGGCGCCGTTGTGTGCGATTGCATCTCCAGCAGGGTCACCTTGCTGCTGCTGCTGCTGCTGCATGAAGGAAGAAAAAAAACCCTCTGATGTTCTTTTCCACCATTTTTGTTTTCTTCCGAAAGGACGTCGAGGGGAAGCTGATGAGGATAATCTACATGCTGGAGAGAGAGAGAGCGAGAGAGAAGAGGGGAAAGACGGCGAGGCGAAACTTTGAGATGGGAGGCGATGATGCAAGTCGGAGGCAAGACGCCTAATACCGCCCGCTAACGATCCAGCAACTGGAATGCAAACCCTGGGCGAGCTCAGGTGGGGAGCTTCTGCAGGGGGAGTTTCTCTTTCTTTCTTTCTTTTTTTTTTTTCTGGGGGATGTCAGAGTGTCAGTCGGCTGCGAGGCCTCCGACGCTGTTGTCGCTTCCACATCCTGCAGTAGAGAGGCGGCGAGCGGCGGTGACGGAGGGAGCCTGAACACGGCACCGGGCCGCCGCTCTGGGAAACACGGGCCCAGAATCAGAACACACATGTACAGATGTCAGCTTTAACTGCTCGTCTCTGCAGTTTATACCCAGAAACATGTAGTTCCTTCAGTTCTGTGTGATGGTCGCTGCAGGTGAAGATGCATTTTAAAAATACGATTTTATGCCCATTTTCTATGAATAAACGACTGTTTGTGAATATAAATCTACATACCAGCCTTTTTAATAAGACAATGGGAGCACTGTTTTTTCTTTAAGTCTGTTTGCAGGATTACAGTTTGATGTTGAAAACTCACTAAAATGTAAAAGCAGCTCTATAACTGTGCATTTCCTGGAGCAGTGACTTTTTAATGTTATTCTCTCTTTGAGTTTAACAGGATTAAAGCTCGTAAAGGTGGAATCAGCTGCTTAAATAAACGCGTTTCATCCTCAGACAAAATAATCTTCCTGCACAACTTCATTTCTTTTTCTAAAACGAAGTTATTATTGTTTAGGTTGAAAGAGCCTCAAAATCTGAATCAGTTTTTACTTTCAGGTTTCAATCAAGTTTAAGCAACAAACGACTTGATTAACTTTCAGAAATCTTCACTTTCTGGTCGACATTCTCACAACTTTCTCAACTTTTCTGCAGCTCAGCTAAGTTTGGGCACCAAAACGATGCAGCTCTGTTTAGAGTTTGGGTTAAATATGAGCTTTCATGATAATCTGAGACTTCCTGGGTTCTGACACATGATTGGTCGACTGAAGCGGCGCCTCATGAGCAGCATAACGTGTCGATTTTAACTGTGTTTGTGATACATCACAAGAAAAACGCACTCCGACAGAAGATGCACGTCTCAGAAATGTAA
>NW_007579029.1:134395-146884 GCF_000690725.1 Stegastes partitus | reverse complement strand
GACCTTCTAGCTGTGAGGCGCTAACGGTGCTAACCACTGAACCACCTGCAGGCCCCATTCAGGGGGTTTAAACACAAATATCCATGTTTTTAAAGGTTCATTCTGGATTCTTTTGACATCTTTTAATGGTCTTTTGTGGTATTTGGCAGTGAGATGAAGACAGCCTGCAGACCTGAGCTCTTGGTCGTGTTCCTCGAGCTGTTTCTGATCGAGTACATTGGCGTTAATTTTGATGAATGAGGAACTGCAGCTCTGCAGCAGAACGCTGGACTGTAAGAAGATTTCACTCATCAGTGGTTTTAATGTTTAACGAAGCGCGACATTTTCCCTGGAGGTCACATCCCAGCTCTGCTCGAGGAAAGGAACGTTAAAGGAACGTATTGCTCAGTGACATTTTTATTTATTTATGAGATCAGGGACCATGCATCATTACATAGAGACCATCTGATGTGTTGCATACAGAGTGTATAGCATGAAGCTAGTTTTCAAACCCGTCCCTGGTGGGCCTGAGGGTTAGCGTCAGTAAAAACAGAGCAAGGACCAACAAACCACATGAAGAACAAAAAGAGGTGCAAAGAAAACGGGGCTCAAATGAAACCCAAAGAGGGCGAACTGAGACGCAAACCGGCTGTGAGGAGATAAAGGGAAAGAGCTGAACTGGGCGGCTGTGGCTCTGGTGGTTGTCTACTGAGGCTGGAAACCAAAAAACGTTGCTCCCAATGGCAGGCAGCAGCTCTGTCGCCACTGGATGTGATCTACTCTCAAAAATCTGCGTCGCTTTGGATAAAAGCTGAATTAAATTGTCAGTTCCTTCAGTACATTTTAAAGATCTATCCCCATTTTCTTCGTAAGCAACCAGCCCTGAACATGAACGTTCAGAAGACAATGTGAGCACTAATCTAATCTAATCTAATCTAATCTAATCTAATCTAATCAAAACCCCAAACAGGCTAACAGAGAAGCTAACAGAGAAGCTAACAGCGAAACTCCTGAAGCAACATATCTGCCCCACGACTGCCTCAAAACCTGAGTGGCTGCAGAAAACACAGCGATCGACTGACAGATCCGCTGCAGGTTTACACTCAGGTGTGGCGATCGCTGCGCTCTGATTGGAGGAGAGAACTGTGCGGTGGTCCAATCAGGTGATGGGCAGGTGGGATCCGGTGCTCCTCTGCTTTGTGCTGCAGCTCCAAACCTTCCTCCTCTGGTCCTGCGAAGCCCTCTGGTGTCAGAGCGGCGACACGAAGGCGACGAGAACCGACGTCTTCATCCGCGAGCCGGCGCTGGTTCACGGAGCGACAGACGCAGGAGGGCAGAGAAGCCGAAGACACGAGGCCAGTCAGCGATGTGTTGAGTTAATTCTACATAAACCTGTAACCCTGAACACTCCCCGGTCTGTTTGGTGTTTAAATCAAGACGGCGTCGCTCTGAGAAGCCGACCAGCTTTAAGCATCCTGTTCCCAAACAGAGCATCAGCTGTTTGGGAACAGGACGTGAGCAGATTCTTATGAAAACTATGACTTCACAACAATTATGAAACCCAAAGCAACTTCTAGAAGAAACCCACCATCCTTCAGCAAAACTTCTTTAAAAACCTGTTTTTTTTCTCCGGTGTTCGGCTCGATTTGCTTCACTCTCCTGTTCAGGCTCGGCGCTACCTGGCCGCCGACTCTTCTTCTGCTCGGCGCACAATGAACACATAAAAACACGGCCGAGCTTCCCGTTTTATCTCCTGACACTTCAAAGGGAATCCATGCAAAATTTAACGCGCCTATTTTACCACCAGCGGATCCGTCCGGCGTCAGAGCGCCTCGCTGCCGATGACAGCTGGTTCTGCTGCAAAAAAAAACACAACTCCTTATTCTGAGACTCCTGCAGCCGGTAGAGTCCAGAAAACGACCACGTTCACTGTAAAACCTTCATATATTATCTGTACGAAGCTGTGGACTGAAGACTGATGCTGCTGTCGTGTTTCTGTTGAATATAATGTCAGAAAGTCGAGGCTCTTTTTCACTTTAGCCAAAAGAAAATGAGGAAAAGAAGAATTAAAAACACTGTTCAGGAAAAGAAGAAGGAAGTTTAGAGGAGGGAGGACGGAGAAGCGTGAATAAGATGAACTCTCTGGCTTATTTAGTCTCGTCTCTTGATCAGAACCTGCTTCTTCTCACAGCGATTCTTCGTTTGTGTGTTTGAGGTCACACATTAACGAACACTTTGCATTAACTGGTTCCTGCTAAAGGGTCCACGTGACGTAAAGCTGAGCAGATGTTTAAAGAGTTGTTGCAGGACTTTGAAGGTGCAGTTTTGCATCCTGAGGCTGTTTGGATCCAGTCAGTGTTCAGATCTGGATGCAGGTTCACATGTCAGTGTTTCAGGAGGAGGTCGGGGCCGAGGCCAGGTGCACAAAACCCATAAATCATACAACACTGCCCCAAAATTCCCTAAAAACAGGTTTGATTTTGCAGTTTTGTTGTGTACAAATAATTTCCAGAAAAAACCCAAACGTGGAAAAAAAGTAAAACTCAACATGAATCTGAGACTTTCAGCTGAAGTCGCTGCAGTTTTCAGAGATTCTTTCCAGACATTTTACCAACATCGATGTGCTAAATACAGGAAAGACTTAAAGCCTGAGGAGGCAGAAATCTGCAAAGAACAAAAGCCAGGATTTATAAATCCAGCACTCGACTGATTTGCACAAGCTTGACTGATGAGCTGGAACACAGTCGGGAGTTTGAACAACATTTACAGTCACTTCAAATCCCCAAACCTGGATCCTCCTCTGACCTTAACCCTGATTTAAACCATCTGCATGTCGTTTCAATGCTCCGAAACCACTAAACGTTCTCTTCAGCTGCACCTCCGGGTCTCCACCAGGTGAACTTTGTTTGGGTTTCTTTGCAGGGCAGCGAGTTGTCGTCAGCACCAGAAACTTTTCCTCCTTTTGAATCCGGTTGTAGCAGAAACATCTACAGTCAGATGTATTCATACCCTCCAGCTAAAGAAGGAAACAAACAACAACAAAAACCAGCGTGATGGATCCATGAACTGATATTTAAACAAGCCTCTGAGCCAATCACTGCCATCAGGTGTTTGTCCGGCACAGTTTCTATTTTTTTAAAATGATTCTTTTCAACCACAATTAAAAAGCAACATCTTATTTCACTAAATTATAATTTAGCTAATTTTTATTTATTATGACTTTGTTCAGTTTCCAGTTATTTGAGTGTGAGTTTTGTCTTTTCTTTAATAAAAGGGGACGAATACATGTGTAGTGTTAAATATTAAACAGCTTCCTGCTGCCTCCACCTGTCTGCTGTCGGTCTCCAGTGATCGACCTGAACAGGTAACGTTACCTGCCGTCCTCGGCCACCTGCCGCCTGCAGGAGTATCAGACTTCCAGAGAAACGGCAGCTCAACACATCTCTGCTTCATTCTTCATTCATTCATCTGTTAGCCGAACGTCTTTGTTTCTGGGTGGATCTTTCTTTTGCCTCCAGGTGAGTGTTCAGAGAACTTCCTGGTTTGGAGTTTTTGTGGATCATTACAGTTTATTGTCTGAAGTGCACTGAAGACGTGTTGAAGAAGAAAACCCAGATTGTTTTTATCATGTAACCTGATTAGCTGAATTAATCGAACCGTTGATCATCTTGGTTTGACTTCTAGTGACTCGTGTTTATGTGAGAACATTTACACCTTTGGGAAAATGTGAGAACTTGTGGTTTCAGCTGGATGTTGGAAGGTTCTGATGTAGTTCTGCCCAGTGGCATTGAAAAGAAGGTCCGTCCCTGAGCCGTACTCGTGACCTGGATGAAGCTTCACAGACGTTCCTGAGCTATAGGGCCTCAAACATTAACATAAAACCATCAGTACATTCACATGTGTTTGAAAAATCCTCCACTCGCTCAGAGGAACATCTGAAGGAGAACCTTTGGCCCACTTCAAGTATCATCCAGTTATTTTTAAACCGGTACAAGAGAAATTATCTGCTGCCCTCATCTCTGAACCGCCGTCGTCTTAATGCTCCTCCAGAAGGGAAACTTTCAGTCGGTCTTAATCTACCGCGGATACTCGCCGATCAAACCCTGCCGGAGGCGGGTCAGGAGTCAGCCGGCGTCTATCGTCGGCCCGGCCTTTGTCTCGCCGGTTCTGAGCGACGCGGCGGCAGCAGGTCAGCAGACGAGAACAGAGAGTCTAATCTGGTATCGCATCCCGCTGAAGGACAGCAGAGCTAATGGAGTCTGAGTGGAGCCGCGGAGGGAAGCAGGAGGACGGAGATAACGTCGTCATAGAAACTGACATCGTCCGGGAGGCGGCGGCGGCGACGGCGGCGGCCTGT
Organism: Stegastes partitus; assembly: GCF_000690725.1. Lineage (NCBI taxonomy): Eukaryota > Metazoa > Chordata > Actinopteri > Pomacentridae > Stegastes > Stegastes partitus. The sequence goes on along the minus strand of NW_007579029.1, from coordinate 142,548 downwards.
GGTCCGTCACGCCGGGAAACACAAACAGGTGAGACAAAACTTTACTGTTGTGTTCTCTGAGCCGCCAGCCAGCGTCTGTACAGTTAATGAGGATAAGAACAAGCTGTGCACAATGTTTTATATAAAAAATCAGAATCAGCTTTAACGGCCAAATACGTCACAACATAGAGGGAATGTGGTTCCAGATGTTGGTGTCGCCCCGAGAAAGTAGGAAAATAAAAAATAAATATGAAATAAAATAAATAATAATAATAAAAAATAAAATAAAATAAACATATACGAGAACTTCCACATCCGAGCAGAAACACAGTCTGTCCAGTGGTGCAAACAACAATATGATGATCAACATGAAGCACAAAACGCATCTTGATCACATGAAGGCAGGTGATGAAATACACCAGTCCAGGTGTGACCAGGTGAGCTTCACCTGCAGAGCTCAACCTGGTTTATTTATTTGTCCTGTTTTAATCCGTCACACCAGTATTTTAAAAAATAAGTAATTCTATGTTCATCTGCATCTCAAAATGTACTTTCATTTTAAAAAATACTGTAAAATTGTGAGAGTCTGGTTTTGTGCAGAAGCTCCTGTAAGCAGCAGAGTGTATGTTTTAGTTTTAGTTTATTTACTGCTCGTATTAAAGCCTTTTCTGTTTTTTAAAGCAATATTTTTAACAACGTCTTGTTGTTCGTGTCCAGTCTGGTATTTTCTGTCCTCTACGATCACGTGAAGAATAAAAACTCTTGGATGTTAGCCGGTCCTAACACGTTTCATCGCTCTTTAAACCCTCCAGTCCCCCTAAACGTGGACTCAGTCGCTCTTTTTAAATGCAAAGTGAACTCCAACAGACAAACGATGTCCGAGCTCATAATTTTAGAAGCTTCTGTGGTGAAACTAACACATTTTCAGTCACATGAGGTCTGTAAGAGACTGCAGAACGATGCAGAACATCTTCTGGACGATGCTCCACCACAGGAACATGGACAGGAACATGTAGAGGAACATCTACAGGAACATGTACAGGAACATCTACAGGAACATGTACAGGAACATGTACAGGAACATCCCCGTCGGTGGGCTGCTGGAGGACATGGAGAGGACGGGAGAATGTCGCTGCTTGCTCTGACTTTAACCGTTCGGCGTTAGAACCCCCACAGGGACACTGAGGAGCAGCTCATCCTGCAGTAGGAACCTCTTTCTCAGCCCTGACGGAGGTTCTACAGGATGTTCACGTGGTTGCAGAAACCCTAGAAGCACATTTTATGTCCAGAATGTTTGGACGAGTCGACTCCTGATGGGGAAAAACGATGTGAGTCCAGAAAGAAAGTCATAAAAACGCCAAAATCCTGATCATCCTGAGTTTCTTCTGAGAGTTACGAGTGTGTTGGACAGCTGGGTTCTTTACAACGCCAGAGTGTTCTGATCCATCCGACAGGTGAGAACCGCTGCTGGAACGCTGCGTCTAGATGCCAGATGAACACAACGCTGAGCAGATGTTTTCTAAGGAAATCTGCGATCCGACTTCTGCCTTCGACACGTTGACCCGGCGGGTCGTGAAAGACTCCCGTAACTTAGCAGCCGGCAGCTTTGAAAACGAACAGAACCGGGCCCTGCTGTGTGACAGTTTATTCACACGCACGGATGATAATTTTCAAACTATAAAAGATTGGAAACCACAGAATTGACTCCAAACAGGAGCCTGTCAACAGGTAAATCTCTCCGCTGCAGCTTTGCATATTCAGAACCGCCGAGGAGCCCAGATAATGAATTCAATAAAGATATAGCGGCGCCGCGTACGTCCCGATCCGGCGGCGGCGGCGGCTCCGTAAGCCGGATCTCATCCCGCTGCTTGTTTACTTTATTACCTTGTTGCGAGTTTTCCAACAGCACTGCGAGCGATGGCTTGTCAATTATGCATATTGCATATTAATACTTAATTTTATTTGATTTGCCTTTCCTTTGCTGTTAATCCAAGCACAAACAAGCCGCGGATCCTTCAGTGCGGAAGAAGAGCTCCGGTTTCGGCATCTATAGGAAACTGAAAATCGCCCCAAAACCACTAAATCTGAGTAATTAACTCCTTCCTTCACGCTTGGCAGAGAGGGCTTTTTATTTTAATGATTTGATTCACTGATCCTTTAAATTTAGCCCCGCAGGAAGAGATGCAAATAAAACTCCGTCTTCATTTATTGTCTTTGTGCCCTTTTTTATTGAATCCGGCAGTAAAAGCCTCGTTGGATTTATGAAACACAAAACGGACCTGGAGGCCGATTCGGTCGCTCGGCCGGCGTTGTCGAGCGTCCGCCTCACTTCCTGTCATCTGACGCCGCGCCGCAGCTTCAGAAGGTCTGTCCTACGATTGATTAGTCAGCTGACGGGGAGAGAATGTGTGAGATAGCACCTGGAAACCCCCGATGCCGATCTGCCCGATCGATATCCGGTCGAACTGCAGATAAGACATCAAACGCTCCCCGCCTCGCCTGGGTTTCATCCTCTGCAGCTGATGGTTGTCATCCATCAGATACGGCTGAGTGTGAATGTGAACGTGGGATCTTCGGCTGCTGCTGCATTAACGCGAGGACGCTAATGTGAAGCGAGAGGATCCCGCGGCTGAGAGATGAAGCCGCGAGTCGGAGGAGCCAAATTAAAACCATCAGACGCGACTTATGAGGCAGAGACGTGTTTTTATTTTTAAAGAAGGCGAATCCATCTCCTGCAGCTTCCAGCGGCTCCGCTCCTTCACTCGAGTGCCTCCTCCATTCTGGACACTTCAAACTGTTGTTTTTACTCATTTATCCTGCCGGAGCCGCGCTGTTCTGCTTTACAGTCACAACCAGATCAGTTCAGCTGCAAAGACCCAAAATGGGAGCTGGTTCCATGTCGGACACGTTGGACCGATTTGCTGTAAAGGGTCAAATATGGCAGCTTTGGCTGAAACACAGAACTCCATCATCATGATGTTCTGACTGATCCGGTCAGCCACCGAACCTCGACCAGCTGATCAGAGGATGCTGCCTGACACGTGGACCTACAGAACATTCATGTCAGGACGCCGTTTGTGTGTTTCTAGCTCAGCGTTTGGTGAGTTAATACCACAGGGTCCAAACTGAGCCGACTGGGTTCAGGCTACGTGTCCACAGGACCCGTCAGCTTCCGCCCACCAGCTCATTTGCATAAAGTAGACTTCACTTCAAACTTTATGCAAATTTAGTGCAACGCCTCGCTAAGCTTCTGTAAAACGGCTAAAGTAGCGAGGACAGAGTCAGCAGCTTATGTCTCACCTCAGATGCTTTCAGGAATACTTTAGTTTTTACTGTTTATATTTCTGCTGTCCTGCTATCCCCACCCCAACCAGTAGAGGCAGAGGTGTGTTGGTTCTTTCCCACCACTTTCTCAGATGGAATCCAGAGGAAACTTTGGATTGTTGGCTTCTCTGTGTAAAGTTCATAAGGTTTAGGGTCAAAAAACCCCAACAACAACAACAGAGCGAGCCCTCCTCCCATTGGTCCGTTTTGATAACACGCCCGCTGTCGGTCACTCAGCAGCAGCCAATCAGGTTGCAGTACCTGTGGAACCTTCTGGAATTACGAAAAAAGAAGAATGATGACGAACAGGGCGGTCGGCCAATCAGAAAAACAACCTGACGTTGGGAAGGGTCACCGTGTGGAGCGCTGTGAGATGACACATGTTGTGAATTGTGCTGTTTAAATAAAGTTTAATTGAACTGAATTGAATCAGTAAAAGAGAACCGGCCGCCATGTTGGTATGACGCCTCTACAGAAGGTGACCACCTAGCGGCCTGCCAGTCGATGTTGCCTCGGTGGGAACTGGACGTCCTGAGAAACAGACCTGAAAGCATCACGATGAGGAACCAGAGCTCTTCTGCTCTCATCCTGAACATCTCAGAGGTCTGGAGACATGAACACCTGAGTTTCAATTAGGGGGTTTGTTGCTCCTCCCCCTCGTTATGCGAGTCGTTAGTGCTCCTCCTGACACAGTCGGGTTCGTTAGGGGCTCCTTCAGGATATCTGGAACTCCCAATTAGTCAGTCAGAGCTGATGAAGCTTCTTGGATGAGAGGTGGAACGTCTTCAAGGAACTCAAGCAGGTCCAGCTGCTAGGATTAATCTACGAGAAGAACCAGGACCTGGAGGACTGAGGATCTTCACAGACATGTTTAGCTCAGTGATGGACACCAGCCTGGTCTTTATGGTGAAGACAGAACCTTCTCGATCGTGTATCTGAAGGTTTTTTCCTCATCCAGTCTGCACTGAAGCTGGTCCAGACGATGTTCAGACCAAAGCCCACAGACGTCATCGTGGGTTTCTGGTTTCCCATCGATCTGGATCAGAACCGTTTCTCAGCAACGCTTCGATCTTTTAAACCCAGACATGGTGTTCAGTCTGAAGACGATCTATCGGATCTCGTTCTGACCTCCTCTCATCGTGTCTCATTGTTTCTGCTCTTTAGATGCTCTTTTCCTTCCAGACTTTTCCTTTTTCTCCTTCCATCGCTGACTTTCACTTTCTTTGCTTCACTGTTTATCATCTTTGACTGTTTCCGTCTGAGCTGCTTCTTTCCTTTATTCCGTCTCTCGTCCTCACATCTGACTGTTTATCTGCTTTTATTTCATTTCCTTTTTGTTTCATTTCCTTTTTTTTAAGTTTTCCTTCTTGACCTTCTTGCATCTTTTTTAATGATTATACCGTTGACATGTTGTCATTTATCAGCTTCTGGTCCATGTTTTTATTTCTTTCTTCACTTGTTGCCTTTTTACTGCTTTCTGTTCTGTCTTCACCTCTTTGCATCTTTGTCTCTCTTTTTATTTTCTTTCTTTGCTTCCAGCTTTACCATCTTCTCTCTATTTTCTCGTTCTGCGCTGCTTCTTTCCTTTAATCCATCCTGGTTCCTCCTTATTTAATAATATTTCATGTCATCTTCTTACATCTGCATGTTTTTGTGCTTTAATTTAATTTATTTTTCACGTCCTCTCTTTGCATCTTTGCATTTATTTGTCGTTTTTACTCCGTTTTCTTCATTTCTGGTTCACATCCCGTCTTTCTCCTTCTGGATTCATAAAGTTTTTCTCTTATAAGAACTTCGTAGGTCATACTGTGATGCTTCTGTGACTCTACTTTACTTCCAACGCTGCTTCGTGTGCATTAAATCAAACTCAAATCAGGATATCGTTGTTTTTGCTCTTCAGGCGTTTTTCCACTGGAACAAAAAGAAGAAGAACTGGGTTATGGTTTTTCAGGAGGGATGCTGCTGCTGCTGTGTTACTATCCTACTTTACCTCCTCTAATTGCAATTACCAGCGGTGGCCCGGGCTATTATCATTTTGACAGTTTACAGAAGTTTCTTTATTAAAGAGCTGAGAGCGTCTAAGTGGGTTAGGTGTCTTGAGCTTTTGCGTCGGCGCTCCTGACAGACTCCCTCTTCCTGCTCCTTTAATTGCTTGAACCTCGGCAGGTCGGAGGCGAGTTCGCTGGAGCCTCGTCCCACCGAGGACTAATCCGGCGCCGGTTAATGAAGCTCCGAAAACAAATCCGGCAAAAAAATTAACTCCTGTCACCGGCGGGAGGACGAGGGGGGACGTATGGAAGCTGTCAGGGAGCGAACACCTCGGCGTGAGATCCAATCAGCCGGAGCTTCAAATACGCACACATTTACATCATTAATGTCATTAACATTCCCCTCGCCGTCCTGCTCGGAAATCTGCATTCGCTCCCTTCGAGTTGTGCAGCTTCTTATCAGAACGTTATTTTATAATAACAGTGATAATAAATAAACGATAATTGAAAGATAATAAGAGCTGCTTCTTTCTTTGGTCGTTCAGCTGAACTTTATTCTTGTTTTTGGATTTTAAAAAAAAAAAAAAAAAAAAAAGCACTAATTAATGAGAAAAAACAAACTAGTTTTGTTGCTATAATTCACTTCATTTCACTTTTATTCAAATATGTTCAAAACACAGGGGAGCAAAATATAAAATCCTGTAATGAAATAACCTAAAGACGTAATAAATAAAGCCGTAGTTCACGTCTCTGGCAGATCGATGACGGAGCGCCACGGTTTTAATCACCATGTGACTACTGGATGCTGTTGTAGGTGACATGAAGGATTGTTGGATCACATTTTATAGCAAACGTTATTTAAAACAGCAGAGAAATAAGACCTGATTGAATATTTAGTGTTGTTTATGGCGCACGTTTAAATGTGACGTTCCTGTTAAGTCTGTGGGATATTAATGTGGTGGCAGGACGCGAGCCTTCAGGAGTTTAATCGACGGCGGTTTAAAAGCCAAAGTAGCAGGAGAACGACGAAGAACAGCAGCAAAGAGGAAGAGATGAACTGAAGGATCTACAGAGGAACCGTCTCCACTTCATCATTTATCTGTTCTGAGTGAACATCTGATGGAGCTGAGCTTTGTGCAGCAGGTTTAAAACCTCCGAGCTGCTTCACGTGGAGCAGCAGGCGTCCTGAACTTGGTGCAAAGCAGCGTTTCTGGTGATTTAAGTCGTGACTTGTTGATCACAGAGGCTGACCTTCCTGCTCTCGTCGTCACGTGTTGAGGTCTGGAAAGCAGAATTAAACTGATTCAAACCTTTAAAACACACGAACTCAACGGTTCATTGTTGCAGCGCTGCATGTCTGCCACTAGAGTCTGGAGCCGATGTGTTCCCAGTTTAAACCCAGATTATTCTGTAAAAGGTTCCCAGATCCAGTCAACAATCTCCCTGAGGTACCCGACCACAGGGATCAATAAAGTTCTATCTCATCTGAGTCCAGTCTGGAACCGACAGAACCGCTCACACACTCTCCAGGGCGGCCGTGACGACGTCAAACTAAATGTAAATCTAAAGTCTGGGTTGTGAAGGCGCCGCGCAGAGACGAATGCTAAGCTAACGTTAGCCACAGATGGTAAAACACCTTCTTCTTCCACGTCCAGACTCAGTGCACATTTCCAGTTGTTGACACCAGATCAGACCTGCACTGGAGGCGAACAGTTTGAACGTTTTAAAAGCTTTTCATGCTTCTTTAAAAATGTTCTACGTGTCAGTTTTAGTGTTTGTGAACTTAAAGTGATCGTCGGCTCAGTGAAGTTTGGTTTGCATCCGTTTTAAGAACATGTAGCTGCTCCGTTTAAATAATCATCCACAGCGAGGGATGCTATCTTCCAACCTTGAGCTCGACTGAGGAGATCTGACGTTTCCTCAAATCTGCACGACGCAACCGGACCTCAGAACTTATTTGGGTTTTAAAACTTGTGTGGTTTGAAGCCGGCGAATGTCCTGAAGTGAAAACATAGAAACTGTGTCTTTAAACGGAGCAAAAAACTCATTCTGCATTTTATACTTTTAATTAATTGGCGTTAATTTGGAGAAATCGGTCATGGCTTTGATATAAAGAGTGGGTTTTGGTGAATTATTTCATAACGTCTTGTTGTTGCAGCCTTGACAACATTTCACTGACTCTCTCCTGTACCAGGTCCTGCTTGGTTCTGTCTGATCCGGGCCTGTGTGCAGGTGAAATTAGCGAAGGCTCACCTGTAGAGTCACAAACCTGCAGCCGTGCGTTTGCTTCTAAAATCCTCTCCAGCAGCCGGATTTTCTTTCTTTTTTTTTTTGGTGATTGACGTTCGGAGGCTAACCGCCGCCGCGGTTCCGGCGACACCTTCCTCCACCAGGTAGCGCGAGCGCTGGTGCACGTGCGCGGAGGTCAGCGGCGGTTTACGGAATAATCCGTAAGACGTAAATTAATTGCTGGAGCCGGAGCAGCAGCAGCAGCAGCAGCAGCAGCTCTCGCCGAGGCGGCTCTGGAAGAAGATTTGAGAGATGATTTGAATATTTCTCTCCCGGTGTCACATTTGATTTGACAGACCTTAATGGCTGCCGACATTGGAAATTCACCAGAGCTGGAATTAATGTGGGAATGGAAATCTCCTCTGCTGCTCTGCTTTTTCTCCTTCTTCTTTTTTTCCCCCATCTTATAAAAAGGGATCAAGAACTTTTGGCTTGTTAATACTTTCTTTTGTGCCTTTGATATTTTGTTAAGCCTCAGCGACGGATACTGTGAATTTCTCTAAAGGAGAGGACGGAGGCTGGGCTGCTGGTGTGTGTGTGTGTGTGTGTGTGTGTGTGTGTGTGTGTGTGTGT